>NC_081414.1:596169917-596470312 GCF_030272615.1 Cryptomeria japonica
AAGCATATTGTAAATCCTCTAACAAGGTGGTTCACAGACGTGGATCTGAAATCCTTTAACAAGGTATTCTTTAACAGGACTTATCTCCTAACAGATATCTAAATTCCTAACAGGATCTGTTCTGGTGAAGAATATTGCAAGGCCTTAACCAGTCTGACCTTAACCGATCTGGTTACTATTCTACATATAGTTGACTTGTGAGTTTTACTCATCGTGGTTTTTCCCATTTGGGTTTCCACATCAAAATATCTTGTGTTATGGTGATTGTGCTTCTATGGGTGAATACTCTATTTTCTATTTGGATTATTTATATTTTAACCAGTTTGTTGTTTAAACTACCATCAAAGTTAGAAAAAGGTTTCTCTGTAAATTCTGTCAGTTTGATGCCAAGCATCAACTGTATAAGTCTCTACCAGTGAGGGCATGACTCCAAGATACTCTCTTAGATATTCAAAAGTTTCCTTAGGCAAAGGCTTATTAAAGATGTCTGCAATCTTCTCTTTAGTATTCACATAAACCAATCTTACTTCTTTTGCTTCTACATTATCTTTTAGAAAATTGTATTTGATAGAAACATGTTTAGTTTTAGAGTGAAATAGCGGATTCTTAGATATATAAATTCTTGTTGAATTGTCACAAAAGATGATTATAGGTTCTTTGCATTTTACCTTTATGTCCTTCAACATTTGTTTAATCCATAATACCTTAGTAAAATTGGTTGTTGTTGCAACAAATTTTGATTCTGCTATTGATAATGATGTACAACTATGTTTCTTGCTCAACCATGAAATCAATCTGCTACCAAGAAAGAATGCCCCGCCGGTGGTGCTCTTTTTGTCATCTACATCTCTTGCCCAATTAGCATCGGTGTATGTACATAAATCAAAATTTTCATCTTTAGGATACCATAAACCAAGATTTTTTGTGCCTTGTAAATACCGAAAAATCTTTTTTACTACTGATTTGTGATTTTCTCTAGGATTACTCTGAAATCTTGAAACAATACACACTGCATTCATTATATCAGGTCTTGTTTGTGTCAAATACTGTAAATCTCCAATCATATATTTGTATCTTGTCGGATTAACAGGAGCTAAATCATCTTTCAATGATAGTTTATCAGTTGTAGTCATAGGAGTACTTACCGGTTTCGAGTTTTCCATACCAAATTTCTTAACCATTTCCTTCAAATACTTTGATTGACATAAGAATATACCTTTATCAGTCTGAGAAATCTGCAATCCTAAAAAGAATTTTATCTCCCCAATCATAGACATTTCAAATTCTTCTTGCATCTTGTTAGAAAAGTCTTTACACAATCCATCTTCTCCTCCAAAAATGATGTCATCAACAAAAACTTCAATAACCAAAATGTCTTCATTAGTCACTTTGAAATATAAGTTGATGTTAGCATTACTTTTAGTGTAACCAAGTTTCATAAGATATTTGTCCAATCTAGCATACCAAGCTCTAGGAGCTTGCTTCAATCCATATAAAGCTTTCCTTAACCTGCAAGCCATATCCTTATCATTTGTTAATGAAAATCCATCAAGTTGTTCAATGTAAACTTCCTCTTCAAGATTACCATTCAGAAATGCACATTTAACATCCATTTGATATACTTTATAGTTTTTGTGTGCTGCAAATGCAAGAAATAATTTGACTGCCTCAATTCTAGCTACTGGTGCAAAGGTTTCATTCTAATCAATTTCCTCTTTCTGTGAATATCCCTTACACACTAGTCTTTCTTTGTTTCTCATTACTTTACCATCTTCATTTAGTTTATTTCTGAATACCCATTTAGTTCCAATTACATTTTTTTTAGGTCGAGGAACCAATGTCCATGTATTGTTATTTTCAATTTGTTCCAATTCATCTTCCATAGCCTTAATCCAATGTTTATCTTCACATGCCTCAATGACATATGTTGGTTCAATTTGAGAAATTAAACATACCTCTTCATTTGTCAGTCTTCCTCTTGTCATAACTCCTTGATACTTATTCCCAATTATCTGGCTTTCAGAGTGATTCAATCTTACATACCTAAGTGTGTTCACTTGTTGTTGTTCTTCAGTCACTGTGGAATTCTCTGATGATTCCGGTGTGACTTGATCAACATTTTGTACCAGTCACTCAGTATAGGTTCATTTGTGATTATCTCAACTACCGGTTCAAAATCCATAGGCCTTGAATTTCTTCTAAAATGTTCATCAATCTTCACATTTGCACTCTCAATGATTTTTTGCAATCTCTTATTAAAATATCTATATGCTTTGATTTTAGATGAATACCCAAGAAATATTCCTTCATCACTTCTAGGATCAAATTTACCAATATACTCATCTCTCCTAATGTAACATTTGCTTCCAAATATTCTGAAGTACTTAAGAGTAGGAATATTACCAAACCATAGTTCATAGGGTGTCTTACCAATTCCACCTTTGATGTGAACTCTGTTGAAAGTGCAAACCGTTGTATTCACTACTTCTCTCCAATACACATGAGGTAGATTTGCTTCTGATATCATGCTTCTAGCTGCATCCAAAATAGTTCTATTCTTCCTTTCCACAACTCCATTTTGTTGAGGTGTCTAGGGTGTTGATAGTTGTCTTCTTATTCCATTCACTTCACAAAATGTATTGAACTCCTTAGATGTAAATTCACCTCCTTGATCTAATCTTAAACATTTTATTTTCTTTCTAGTTTCATTCTCTACAAGTGCCTTGAATAATTTGAATTTCCCAAAAGCTTCTGATTTCTCCTTGAGAAAAGTAACCCAACACGTTCTAGAATAATCATCAATGATTAGCATAAAGTATCTATCTCCCTGTAGACTTCTTGTTCTTTCCGGACCACATAAGTCAGTATGAATTAAATCAAAAACATCATTGGTTTTCTCAGAAATACTCTTAAAAGTTGTTCTAACTTGCTTTCCCATTTGACATTCCTTACATACTAGATTATGAGGTTTTACAATCTTAGGTAAATCCCTTACTGCCTTAGATGAACTAATCTTCACAATGCAATCAAAATTTACATGACAGAGTCTTTTATGTCATAACCAACTTTCATCAATGTGTGCAATCAAGCATGTCTTTTCAATGTTATTCAAATAAAAGATATTACCTCTAGTCTGATTATCGGTTGCAATTTCCAAACCAGTTCTATTCATGATTTTGTATTTACCATTCTTAAATTGTAACTGAAATCCTTTTTCAACTAATTGACCAATAGTCAAAAGATTGTGCTTCAAACCTTCAACATAATAAACAATGTCAGTATTGTGCTTACCATCAAAAGATATAGTTCCTTTTCCTCTGATCAAATAAGCTTTGTCATCTCCAAATCTTACTAGACCTCCATTGTATTCCTGAAAAGATAAGAATTTACTTTTATCACTAGTTAGATGATATGAACATCCGGAATCTATTATCCATTCATCCTTTTCTTCTATTTTAGTTGCCAGGGCCTACTCTACCGGTGGAATAGTAGGTGCCAATTGATCTTCTATTATTGCAACAAAAGCCCATCCATTGTCTCCTGGTTCTTCATTAGAATCAATAACTCCATCATCGTAGTAACAAGATTTGTCTCTATTTTTCTTGAATTTGTATCTCTGGTATTTAGGGTTAGGCTTGTATGTTCTTTTAGCTTCTTCTCTTAATCTTGCATGTCTATCTGGACATCTAGATATCATATGACCAATTTTATTACAGTTAAAAGATTTAAAAGGTGCTTTACCTTCATACTTACTTCCAATAGGACCTTTAGGCATTTTCCTTGCAAATAGTGTTTCAAGCTCTTCAAGTTCTTCATTTTCCCTCCTGATGTCTTCAAGTTCTCTTGTATAAAGTGCTTTCCAATCAGATTTATTAGCTGATGAAGATGTTGGAGATAATGATGCTTTGAAAGCTAAATCTATCTTAATTGTAGAAAGAGGACCAAATTCCTCAAGCTCAAATGCCGAAAGTTTTCCAACCAAGGTATCTCTAGATACTGATGTATTAGGCATAGTTCTTAACTCATTAATAGCAGTTACTTTCATTTTATATGTTGGTGGCAATGCTGCTAAAACTTTTGAAACAATTTCACCTTCACTTAAGGAGCCTCCACGATATTGTATTCCTAAAATAATTCATTAATGCTTTCCATAAAAGTAAAAATTCTTTCATTTTCTTCCATTTTTAAATTTTCATACTTGACCCAGAAGCATTCCAGTTTTGCAATTTTGACAGTGGCATCTACTTCATTCAATGATTCCAATTTGTCCCAAGTAGCTTTAGCAGTAGATCGGTCTGATAATCCCATGATTTGCTGATCTGACAAGGCGCTCAAAAGTGCTTCTCTTGTTTTGCAATTATTCTCTTGATCCTTACCCAATGTAGGTGGATTAGGTTGATTCGGTGTAGGACCAACATAACCATTCTGTGTAACATCCCATATGTCTCTTCCAATGCAATTCAAATGAGTCTCCATTCTAATCTTCCATATACCATAGTTAGTTCCATCAAGTTTCGGATTGTCCTTCCTGTAATAGTTAGGTTCCATAGAATCTCCTCAAGTTGTTAAACTTCTGCAAAAAGAGGACGAGGCTCTGATACCAATTGTTAGAACCCAAAGGCAACTGAGAGCGGGGAGGGGAGGGGGTGAATCAGTTGTCTATTAATTTCAACCCAAATATACTTTAACCAAACTTGATACTTAATACTGGTAAACCAAACTTGATGCCGGTAAATAGATTAACAGTTAATAATAGTACCGGTGAAACTTAATGCATGAAACGGAAATAGAAACAATATTCACAACACATAACATAGAGATTTGTACGTAGAAACCCTGTAAGGAGAAAAACCATAGTGGGAAACTTTACCCACAATCAAATGATACTACTACAGATAGTATGTGTATACAAATGGGGTCTGCACATGCAAATAGGCCAACTTCCTAGAGAACACTTCTCAATCACAAAATGAGAGTCACACTAACTAAAATTGGATGATTAAATCCAATAATAATGTATTGCTCAAAGTAGCATCTCCAATGTTGGATTCAGTACCGGTTAAGCTCTGATTGTCTCCTTCAAACCTTCCTTGAATCTTCAAATGATGTTTGTGTGAGTAACTCTACTTATAATCATGTATACTGAATATCACAACCTTATAATACCTTATCTCATCTCCTATATCAATCTCACACTTGAGATCTTACATATATACCAAAACCTAAGACCAAATGTGTAGGTCAGCTTACTAAGAATAATATAATAAAATCTATCACAAGTAAGTCAAGATGTGATGCATCATATCGACTCAACAACAATATTAATTAATTAAACCATCTCCATAACATGCCATGCTGATCTGGAATAGATAATGTTTTTCGGTCCATAACCTAGACCAATTTATCGGTAACAACAAATATGTCAATCTGATTAGACCAATAAGCAAATCTCCAAAACCAAGTGTCCAAACCATGTCTTTGACATAACGAAGTGATCTCCAGATGATAACAAGTAATCCTTAGTGTCGGTGAACAATATAACCTATGGTAAACCAGATACCGATGAGTGTGCATAAGTCACTAAACTTGCCAAGGAACATAACCAAAGATCTCCAGAAGGATAAGAGTTGATAAGTGTTGACATCAATGAAAAACCAATGCAACATATCCATAATACCAATAGAATCATCTCTTTTGATATAGCATTTACTACTAAAGATTCTGAAATACCTAACTGAAGGTGTATGACCAAACATAACTCATGAGGTGTCTTACCGGTGTCTCCTTTCATATGAACTTTTTTGAATGTGTATATCGTCGTGTTCATAGCTTCTCTCCAATATATATGAGGTAAATTATCTTCCATCATCATAGTTCAAGATGCAACCAAGATAGTTATGTTATTTCTTTCCACAACACCATTCTGTTGAGGTGTCTCGGGGGTAGACAACTATCTCCCTATCCCATGCTTCTCACAATAACTGATAAATTTATCAGATGTGAATTCACCACCCTGATCTAACCTTAAGAATTTAATCTTTAACCCTGTCTTTGTCTCAACTTTAGCTTTAAAGATTTTAAAATTTTCAAAAGCTTCAAATTTCTCCCTCAAAAAAGTAACCCACATCATTCTAGAATAGTCATTAATGATTAGCATAAAATATCTATCACCCTGAAAAACTCTTTATTCTAGCAAGACCACATAAATTAGTATGAATAAAATTGAGAACATCATTATATTTATCTTGAATACTCTTAATACAATTTCTGACCTGTTTTCCCAATTGACATTCCTTATATACCGGATTATAGGGCTTCACAATCTTAGGAATATCTCTACAAACCTTAGTTGAACTGATCTTTATAATGCAATCAAAATTCACATGACACAACCTCTTATGTCATAGCTAACTCTCATCAATTTGTGCAATCAAACATGTTTTCTCATCGGAGTTGAATTGAAAGATGTTACCTTTAGTCTATGTACTGGTTGCAATCTCCAAATCAGATCTGTTAATGTTTTGTATTTTCCATCCTTAAACTGTAATTAAAATCCCTTATCCACTAGCTATCTTACACTCAAAATATTATGCATTAAACCTTCAACATAATAAACATTATCAGTATTATGCTTACCATCCAATATTATAGTTCCTTTTCCTTTGATCTTCCATGCTTTGTCAACTCCAAATCTAACCAGTCCACCATCAAATTCTTGCAAACATAAAAACTTCCTTTTATCTCCAGTCATATGATCTGAACAACCATTGTCTATCACCCATTCATCTGTGTCTTCAATTTTAGCAGCAAGGGCCTTTTCCTCATTTTGAATAACAAGTACCGGAGCATCTTCCTTAAATACCAAAAATACCCATTCCTTACCACTACCAAATCCACTTGCCAAATCTTGTGTTGGTTCATCATCAAAATCAGTTACACCTTCTTCATCTGCATAGTAACATGATTTGTCTTTGTTTCTCCTATACTTATGCTTGTTCTGATAATCATGGTTAGGCCTAAAAGATCTTCTAGCTCTCTCCTCAAATCTTGAATTCCTCTCAAGACATCTAGATGCAAAATGACCTATCTTATTACATGAAAAAGATTTAAAAGGTGATTTTCCTTCATACTTACTTCCAGTAGGACCTTTAGGTACTCTTCTAGCAAATAGGGCTTCCAGTTTCTCAAACTCTTCATTTTCTTTCTCCATTTCATCTAGTTCCTTTGAATATAAATCTTTCCAAACACTCTTTCCGTTTGATGATGTATGTGCATTGTAATGCCCGCCAAAATACCCTAGAGAAATATAGGTAAAAAATACACTAATTAATTTTTTTTTTAAAACAATACAACACATAACATCACTTAAGCAATGCAGTGATCTCACAACAACAATTAAGTGTTATGAACATAGAATAATTCACTCAAGCTATTCAAACAATTGCGCAAGTGGAATACATTAAATCATTACTACTAACTCCCTAGGGTATCTCAATGCCATTACTTAATCTACCTACATAAGAAATAAACATTTACTTTCATCCAGATCAATACCTCATAATCATAATCATTATACACACATAGGTGCATCATAGCAATACCTAACACTCATGATATGCAATCTACTTAATCTTTCACTTAACATGAGATTCTATCTTTCAATGCACATATATTTCCCTTTTCACTTAGATTCATTTTATACACCAAGTCCAATATTCCTATTACATTTAACCAACCTTCAACTATGGACATCACCATTCATATATCAAGATTAACCCTTACATTGCATTAACATAATTTACATTTACGATTAACTTCCGCATAATCATTTATGATTATATGCTTCTAGCATACTTATTACTTCATCATGATTCCTAAAGTACATAAGGCAATACTCACAAACCATTTAATCTATATCCCATTCAACCTTCATAAAATCTCTTATACTACATCAATTAACCAACAATCATCTTATTACAAATTAAGAACTACATGAATTCATCTCAACACAACTAAGATACAATATCCTAATTCCATAACAACTAATAGCATCCACCAAATGGAGACATAATCTTAAACCATAACACATGATACATTCTAATCCTTTCCTAAAAGACAAACATTCATTTTACCATCTACCCATACACTTACTAGTAATTTCCATTAATAAGATTAGCAATTCATTCACCAAGAACATCCATACAATATTTCATAAGGAACCTTCAATTACATCCCAAGAATTATAAGATTTCAATCCAACCATTAGATCACTGTCTACGAAGTATAATACTATAATTTCAAATTTATTAATCGCAACTCATAAACATGTCCTAAAATGCCTTCCAATATTATTCATACTCATACATCCTATCAAGGCATAACATTACTTCTACTTAAATCATTAGTTAAAGACATCGTTTCAAATCTAATACCATTATCATAACATTAACTTGATTTACTTTTAACATGGCTTATCAAGAATACAAAATGCATCATTTAATTCCAAACCACAATACTTATCCACATCTCACGCTTCCATTTCATTTAATACAAATGAGCTACACTAAAACTCAAGGTTCAACATTATAATCATCTACCATAATCAAAACTATCATTATAACTAGAACAACATAGTCTTTTATCATATACATGACTTCTTTTATAACCGTTACATAAGAATTTAATTACATAAATCACACCATTATTTACATTCTTGCTGCAATTATTATCCATGAACTATCTAAGAAGCATCCTCATCCATGCAAGAAGAATCCAAAGATGAGAACATCCCAATGGTGTAAAAGCACCAACCACCCGACCATGTGGAACCAAAGGAACTACCCCCCGTGCTAGGAGATGACACAAGGTCCCAACACACACTTTACATCTAGGCTGACACTCAAAACCAAAGAGACTAACCAACAAGGACTCTCAAGAAAGAACTCACACAGAGCCACAAGAATAAACTCCCAGAGGCATATAACTCATCAGGACATAAATATATCCAATAAGCATAATCATAAATCATAAAGGGGGAACACATGTAGGAGAGGAGTGTCATCACATGCCATCCTCATAACATAACAACATAATAACACAAGGCACTAGCCTAATGGACATGCGGAGCCATCTCAACCTATGAGAGACCAAGGGAGATTAGCTTACCGTCTTTAGAGCCTTCTCATGCTTATCCTAAAACATCCTCCCTAGGACTAAGCCATGAGGCTCAAAACTATTCATTATCTTATTTAAATTAGTTATAATTTCTCATCCCAATTAATTCATTATCAATGTTATCACTTGTTTACAAATCATGGAAAATTCCAATGTGCCCTGGCGGTCTAGACTTCATACATCCTTACAAGGAACCTCATGCAAGTCTATCTCTCATGACCTCGATCATCACAAGGAAGCCCACTCCCCCTAACATAGCCCAACAACACATCACAAGAGGCTCTATCAACATAAATACATGAAAATAATACTCAATGCAACCAATAACTTCCACACATACTTTCACAACATATGCAAGGCTACAACAACATCAATATAGAAAAATGAGCCTCTTGGTTAGCAATAAACAAAGGCATAACAAGCTATCAACTGCTGCCATCAAATAAGGAATAACATCACAGCAAGACCTACTCACTTGCTAGTCCAAAATAGCATAAAAATCAGCTCAATCATCCATGGCCTATCCACATGGAAGAGAGTCTAAAACACCCACAATGGTATAGAGAAATAAATATACAATAACCATCAAAATACATCAAGACTGATAAAAGCCAAATCTGGAAAGTATTAACAACCTCAAAACCATCTCTAGTACAAAAACCCATTTGAGAAAAATACTTTAGAAATGACCAAAACTCACAAAATACAATACACAGGCAGATTAGCATTTTTGCATAGTAGGACAACGCTTCTACCAAAAAGATAGCACTTCTGCCAAAAACAAAGATCGAGTTTCTGTCGAAAAAGACAGATAGAGTTTCTGTCGAAAAAGACAAACATAGTTTCTGCCAAAAAAAGAGAGCACTTCTGCCAAAAACAAAGACAGAGTTTCTGTCAAAAAGACAGATAGACTTTCTGTCGAAAAAAGACAGTGCTTCTGCCAAAAACAAAGATAGAATTTCTGCCGAAAAGACAGACAGAGTTTCTACCAAAAAAAGACAATGCTTCTGCCAAAAACAAAGACAGAGTTTCTGTCGAAAAGATAGACAAAGTTTTTGCCAAAAAAAGACAGCGCTTCTGCCAAAAATAAATACAGAGTTTTTGCCAAAAAGACAAACAAAATTTCTGCAGAAAAAAAGACAGCGCTTTTGCCGAAAAGAGATAGCGCTTCTGTCAGACTTACGGAAATCACAGAAACTTTCGAGTAAAATAATAAAATCTAAATTTTACAAAAAGCCACGAAAAACATATGAATAGAGATGCCTAGAAACAAGGAATACTTGGATATAAACACAATAAAATATCTCAAACTATAGACCAAGATTTAATCAAATATCTTCACAAAGGTTTTTACAAAACCAGGAAGGGCATACACAGGAATTACCAAATACCCATTTCTAGCAACTATACAAAACCCAAATAATATAAAGTTTTCTCCAAATATTTCCTTTCAGCAATAATAAAACTATAGCATATAATATTATTTCAGCTCAATACCCAAAACAATGCAGACACAAGCATACATGGAGAAGCCATTGAAACCAAAAATACAAAGTGAAGAGCTTCAAACTGCAACTTTGAAGTAATAGATTGAAGCTAAAGAAGAGGTCCCACAAGCCAAACCAAATCCAATCCAAGCTCCAGCCAAAACCATGAAAGAATAAATCCAAAGACAAGAAGAAAACTTGGTGGAGAAAAGCTTTTTCCAAAGGAGAGCCAACCCCGAAAACTTCATGGAAAAGAAAATAAAAAGACAAACATTAACCAAAAACCCTAGCCTCAATCTCGACCAATCAAAAAATTCCAATCTATAATATATTTTACCAACCCCACTATATAATATGATTTTACCTCATTTTTAAATTCAACCAATAAAAGAAGAGGATAAGTAAGATAAATATAAATCATGATTTTACAATTAGGTGGGAATGTTTTATCATTTTATTATAAAGTGTATTTATACAACCCACTTAATATAAAAGTAAACTAATAAATAAAACATGAGCCACAACTAAATAAATCAAATGGAGAAATTAAACTAAATAAACCAAAGGCTCATAAATAAATCAAAGAACCAAATAACGTTAAATCCCAAATAAATATTAAACCATAGGGATTAAATAAATAAACAATTAAATACCAATAAAAGATCAAATCACAAATAAATATAAAACCACAACATAAGCCAACCAATAAATATTAAATAAATATTAAATCACCATTAAAATAAATAAATATTAAATATCAAGTAACTAAATGCCCAAAAAGTAAGAATCCAATAAATAATTTAAACATTAGATAACCAAATGATCAAATTGCTATAAATCAAAATAATTAAAATAAACATTATTAACTATTTAATCTCGCATCAATAATCAATCAGCCTCAACATAATAGGATTAACCAGCCAATACTAACATACTCACAACACAGAAGAAACTCAGCTTACTAACTGATATGGTGACTTGCTCCAAGACATTGACGACTCACAGTGAACAACTTAGACCTAGAGTATGTGAGGGGAACTTTAGCCAACTCCGAACTACATACCATTGGGATTTAAAGACACGCTCAGACCTGTGGAGCCAGGTGGAGTCGATGTCTGGTACCTGCAAATCCTGCATCCACAAAGCAACGATACGACATATGCATATATATATATATATATTATAACAGACAAGGGTTAGAGAATCTCAACGACACATCCCGCTCACAATGAGTGATGTGGAATTATCTCTATCCCGAAGACAGTCATATAACAATGAAACACACCATAAGATCAACTCATCATAGATAATTATTAAATATAGTTAGTACATAAAAACATCATCAAGTGCATGATTAGTATAATTCACGATTATAGTAAGGCATGTAAAATCCATCAACAATTATGCTCATTAAATCACATGATCAATATAATCTTTCGATAGTCAATCACATAATAAGCATATAGTGTCTAATAAATCACACGATCATTAATGATAGTATCAACATCCTATAAATCATCTAATGTCTATCACGCATGAATTAAAAGTCAACTCTAGTCAAAACAAGTCAAGTCGAGGGTGGACCTTACACCCTCCCCCCCTTAGAATCGACTTACTCCTGGAAGTCGTAAGAGTTAGGGTGACAACTAGCACACATAAATCAAAATTCACTTTTTAACACAAACACATTATAATATTTTCTAACTCCAAGAAAGATAACAACAACTATATTTCCTCCTTGTGCTTTAATTATTCGAAATAAACACGTTACACAAGAGGTAAATGAAGCACCAACTACTATTAATTATGATATGTACACTAAATTGTTAAAATATTTACAAGGGAACTCCATTTCAACCACACTTGCAATACAAAACTATAACTTTATTCACTAAGTTAAGCATCAATAAGAAGAAATTACTATATTTCACACCAATATTCATAGTAACACTCTTTCAACATCTAGTTGCATGCAAATAGACAGAGATGTATATACATTTACACAATATCTTACACATATGCACTTATTATATTATTGAAAAAAAATCATGTCATAAGCCTAAATGAGGGAAAATTTCTCAGAAATAAGCTTCCTCAAATTAAATGTACTCAAGACATCACACAATAACCAAGCATAAATAACCTATTTATTTAAAAGAACAAATTTCATGACATTCAAATGTCCTAATTTCCACCATGCTTACACTGCGCTACACTTTATACAAACATTAGATGCAATCCTTATCCAATCAAATCATTCAAAGGGCATTCTTAATCTATTATGTGTACACAAGGATTTGAAGACAAGAAATCAACAATTTCTTTTATTTAACTATTCCATAAATTTCAGACTTCACAATTCCAGGGCACTTCTATCTACTATAAACTTTAGAAAGTTACCAATAATTTTCATCTTATTAACACTTTTCATTTACTCAGCTAATAGAAACATTATTTAATTGTTTTCTTAGTCTAGTTCTTTTTTTTGCGATGTCCTCCCTCGCACACACTATCAGAGGTTCAAAATGAACATGATAGAGACAACACTGGCTCAAGATTTGGGCCACAATAGATCAACACTCAGAATGACCACCACAAACAACAAAAGAGGAGGTCAAAGAAAATATCCTCAAATCAATTCAATGAATTAAAAGAGAAGAAAAGTTGTCGGTGAAATAAATCAAGAAATTTAAGTGTGACAAGTGCCACCACAAGGGTAAAATAAAAGAAAGAAGAACCCAGTGGTCATCCAAAAAGTAAAGAAATCCCAAAAGTACATATTACTCCTATCGACACATCACATAAATCATAAATTAACTCAAGGCAAAATAAACAACTCATCCAACCCACATCACGAGGTGACCAATCATTAGTCACACCAAAGGGAGTAACTGCTACACAACATCCAAGGGTGAAATGCCTTGAATGTGTTAGAGAGTACACACCATATTTAAGACTTCTATTTTATCCATATGTCCGTATTACTTTCATTATTTTTAAAGCAATTCAATATTTTTTGAAAATCTAGGCAATTATCCTTTATAAAGGTTGGCATAGGTAGGAAGAGATAAAGCAACTACGCACTCACACATGCACAAGGAATACACTCATACCATGACTAATGTCCAAGATATCTTATCTCTACCATGATCATATTCACCAAGTTATAACAGAAACAAAGGTTAGAGATTCAATTACTCACTTGATAGTGTAGACACCTAAAAATGGTCAACACTTGCGGGATCATACTTTAACATTTGCGCATTGCCTCATTTTAGGTTTTCGCGTCGCATTAACATTTCTCCTATGTCACGCACTTGGTTTTTATCATTTGTGAGCATTGATTCATTCTTCTACATTCTTCATCTGTCTCACTTTCGAATTTGGTCTTGTCGGCAACAATCTTCAATCATGATTTTGGTCGATCTTTGTCCTTGTCAATCTTGTCATATTGCAATCGATTCGTCATCGATCCTTGTCCTTTTCAATCATGTCAATTTGGTCAATTTGTTATTGATATTTGTCAACCAATATCAATCAAATCATTTATCAATCCAAAATCATGATCGAATCCATATCAATTATCCTTTGTCAAGACCTAATTGTCATCTTTGCATTTCTAATTCATCTTCTAGGGTTTCATGATTTAATCATTTAACCTTGTTTGTCATTTCTCCCTTTAGGTTAAATTATTTATTTATTTATCCTAAGTCTTCTTGTCACAATTAAATGTTTATTTAATTGGCTAATTAATTCCTCCTATTTTTGTAAATTAATTAATGAATGAGAAATTATTAATTAATTTACCTAATTTGCATCAATTTCCTAATTTCCAAGTCATCATTTCTAACCTAATTTTCTAATTTCTCCTAAATTCCTAAATGTCTATTTCTATTTCAAAATCTTGTCATAAATCCTTGCATAGCAATTTGTCATAAATTATCAATCAACAAATTTTGCATAGAAAGTGCATAATTTGTCATAATTGACATAATTGATTTGCAATTTCCATTTGAATTGAATCATGCTAATTTGATCTTTTCTCCAATTCTTCTATAAATTGGATGAATTTATTCAAAGCTAATTCCTAATCAGATTATCAAATTTCTAGTTAATCACGCTTCGAGTACTTTTGAGCAATTTTCTTACCTACTTGCTTTCAATCATGTATGTGCACTTCTAGGTGAGATCCACAACCAAACTATTTGAAGAGGAAAGAAGGAAAATGGAGCCGCATGAAGGAGCATTCAAATCATATCTTTGGTTTGCTTAATTTCTAGTTTTGAATGTTTTCATTTTCATGTCTCTATTGAATGTGTTTAGGATAGATCATTGCAATTGTGCTTTCGTGATTAAGCTAATGATTAGTATGTTTATCTTGCTTGTGATGATTTCCTATTTCCTAACATACATTAATTGGTGAACCCAACGTGAACACTAACCATCTAACCCCTTTATGGTGCTTTTGAGTGCTTTCAAGTTGATTTGCAGGCCAAAAAACCCAAAAATAGGGTCGTGCAGGGTTTTCTGGAGACTTCTGCGCCTGTGTGAAGCAACTTGCGCCTATGTTGGAGACATTCTGTGCCTGTGTCATGCATTCTATGCCTGTGTCCTGAGTTCTGCGCCTGTGTAAAGTCCAGAATAGAGGTAAAAATGCAATGTTTTACTTGAAAATTGTCTTGTTTTTGCATTCTGTTTTCTGTGTTTTGGTTTTTGGTACTAATTATCTATGCAGAATCTTGGCATACGCATGGCAAAGACAACAAATCAAACTACTAACATGTGTGATGCAGAATCGATAGTCAAAGAATAAGCACCTCAAACTTCTAACTTGGGTTTTGCAGGTTGCCTTGGAGAAACAACTAAACTTGGTGTTTGTCATTAATGTTTTAGGCACCTAGTGATTTCTAAATAGGTTGGAATGAATATGTTTTTGCTTTGATTTTTGAGTGTGACATTGGAGTAGGAGAGTATGCTCTCATCCTTCTTAGGGTGATCAGAAATCCAGATCTTCGATACCATGCTCGTGTCTTTGATTGTTTGTCACCTTTAGAGGGCCTGCCTTCCCGACTACTTTGCTTTTGCAAGCAAGTGATAATCGTGAGAAGGGAACGACCCAAAGTGAGTATGGCTAGAATACCTTGGCATTCTAACTCACTATTAAAAAAATACCCAATGAGCGAAAGCTTTGAAGGAAGTGTTACGTGGGAATTGTAGTTACTTGGGAAGTGATGACCCTTGGACTCTTTCTCATATCAACATCTAAGTAGGGCCTCTTGGTCTAAATCATGCTTGCGTGACTACATTTGTTTGGTATCTTGATGGGCTTAATGTCTCAATCACGCTTGCATGACATCAAGGAGTAACGCTTAACAGAAATCCTTACTACACACCTTGTTTTAGAGGCCAAAAAACCCTTCTAGTTGCTTGAGAAGGACAAGTTAGGATACTTCGAAGAGATACTAAGTTCACCATGGGGACTGATGCTTGGCTGCCCTGAGAAGTGAGTGTCGTGGAGGGGAGCCTGTGGGGTCAAGCATCTATGTATTCTCCTTGAATCCCATAATGAGTCTACCTCTCAAGTACCTAATGTCCTTTCCTACCATAAGAAATGTGGAAATGAGCATGATTGTCTTGAGTCTAAGTTGCAATATCTTGTATTTTTTGCTTGTCAAAAGTTTAATTGCATATCATTTCAAAAACAAGGCAAATTGATTAAAAAAAAGGTTAAACACAAGAGCATTTCATCCAACAAACTTCAAAACACCTTCAAACATGGTTGTCAAACATTGTTCAAAATCTTGTCTTAACATTCATGTCACTTACATTTAGGTTCATCCTAGGTTGCATTTTGCAAAGTTCATTGTCAAGTACCAAGGTTAGGTTTCACCTAAGTCATACTCCTTTGCATATCAATAAGGGTCATCCATTTGCATATGTACTCTTGCATTAAAGTCATACATTCATACTTTGCATACCCTAGGTCTCTTCATCAAGCTTAGGTCATTATCATATCATATTAGGGTCACTTGCATAGTAATTGTCCCTTAGCATATAGTGTCAAAACTAGGTTTTGTCATACTTGAGTAATGCAAATCTTTGATAAACCCTAAGTCATTGTTAGGAAGTCTAGACCTTATCAAATTTTTTTCTTTTTGTCATCAATGTCATTTGATCAAACCTAGCTTAGTATCCAAGCATATAGGGGAGACATTGTCATTTTGTCCTTTTGTCACTTGTTCCTTTTGTCCTTTGAGGTCTAGACATCATTTCAATTTCCTAAGGGTCTCTTTTAGATTTGCATTCCGAAAAGTTTGTCAAAATCTTGAAAAACAACCAAAAACATAGGTTGCTTTCTTGCCATAGATTGCATTCTCATTCATTTAGTTTGCATTTAGTTGCATATTATATATTGCCCTTGAAAAATTCCAAAAATATTGCATTTGCATAGTGACATGTCTATTGAAACAAGGTTCCAAGCACCAATGATGCAACAAAGTTTGACATATCAACCAACAATGCAATCACAATTCTATCCAACCCAACAACAAGGCAATATTGATCAAACTTTTTATGATGAAACAAGTCTCCAAATACAAAAACTAGAGGAGAAACTAGCTCAAGAAAATGGGATTTTGGAACAAAGAGTGAAAAACATTGCGAAGAATAGATCACAAATGTCCAAAATGTTTCGAAAACTTCCAGGTCAAAATCCAAAGATTGAGCCAATTGATGTAAGGTCTCTTATCGAACGATCAGACATACCAGCTCTCCTCTCCCAAATAGAGATGATGAAACAATTTCAAGAAAAGAGACAACATCAATTTCAACATTATGTGCCTCCACAACAAGAACAAGAAGGTGTTTACTATCAATCAGATTTTCAAACAACACAACCAATGGTCCAACATATACAACCAATGGTCCAATTTCAACAATATGTCCAACCAACTATACAATGTCAACAAATGGTTCAACCAATGGTGGAATATCAACAAGTTCAATCAACATATCAATGTCAACAACTAGAACCAAACATTCAAAAACAAAGGTTGCAGCACACACCAACCCAAGTTTCAAACATGTCAAAAAAATTGAACCAAGTCCAATATCAAAACATGACATCAGATCAAAACCAAATTCTTGCCAAACAAGTTCAAATTCCAGATGCAACTATCTCAAAACCTCGAAAGAAAGGTGGCTTTATTTCAATGATCTTAAGGAAATTACCAAGTGAGTTCTTTGAGGAAGATCAAAATAATACACTTATGTCTAGCAATGCCTCATCCCCCCATAAACAAATTGACTCTCCAGTGGCATCTATCCCTACACCTTTAGAAGTTTCACAAGAACCTTCTATATTGTCCTCATCAAACAATACACCCAAGGACGCAATTACCCAAGGGCTATCCATAATTGATTGCCAAGATAATCCAATTCATGATGCACATCCTTGTCATGTTTTAGAAATACAAGACCCAATGCCACCATGCACTTTATTGCCATTACTTGTTTTAGAGGACCCCATTCGAAGTCCCTCTTCCTCATGTTCAAGCATTGATTCCTTGCCAGAATCCATCACAAACGTTCAAAGTGCATTTCCTTCATGCCAAAACATTGATTCCTTGTCAGAATCCCCTATGCATATCCAAAGTCCAACCCCATGTCAAGAGGATAATTTAGAGCATGAAGAAATGAGTCCTAAAGAAAATCAAGATCAAGATCCTAAAACCTTATCATCCCATCCAATTGTTGACCAAGATCTCATGTTCCCAGACACTCACGATGATTCCCCTATTCTTGTCCATCCTATCCAAAGTCCTATTGACACTCCGTTCCCCGAGCAAGATCAAGATATCCCATTTCATCCAATCCCAAACGATCCCCTTCCATTTTATGAACACAATGTCCTTTCAAATCCCATTGACATTCCACTTCCTGAGAAAGCTCAAGATATCCCTTCCATCCTTTCCGATGATCCCATTGAAAGTCAAGAGAAAAACACCTTTAAAGAGGATTCCAATGATCTTCCTCCTTGTCAAGATCAAATCATTCCTTTAGATCCTCCACAAGATCCAATTGTCCCTCCATCTCCTTGTCTTAATGCTCCATATCCACTCCAAGATATCATTTCTTTTGATGATCCCATTATTTCTCCCATTCCATCTCTTGAAGAGCCTGTCATTGAACCATGTCCACCACACGATCCTAATCCTCCTCATGATTCTAACGTGTCAGTGCAAGATGTTCATGAACCCTCAACATGCATAATGGGTTCTTCTACTTTGGTGCAATCCGATCCACTTCAAGATCTCATTATTTCTCTCATATCATATCCACCTCATAATGGACTCGAGTCTTCTTCCCAAAGAAAAGAGTATCCTACAAGTCAAGATATTCATAAAGGCAAAGGAGTAGATCTTCATAAGCAAGAATCCCTTCATGTTAAAGAAAATATTAAGGGTCATGGCCTCAGTGAAATTCCTCAAGACGTGAGTACCCCTACTAAATCCAACATCCCTTCAAAATCCAAACATATCCCTTCCCCATCATACTTTCCATCCATCTTAGGTCCTTATATCCCTTCGTCCTCTATGCAAGGTCAGCAAAGGCACACATCCTTGAGTAAATTTCATCAATCCAAAATAACTCCATTTCATTCATATCCATCCATGCATTCCTTTCCCCCTCCAAGCAATTTGAATGCCAAGTGTAAACATCATAAGTCTAGCAATCCACATGTATTCAAGGATCAACATGTCCAATCTAATCGACATGTCAAAGCAAAGAAAAATATGATCTATAAAGAAAAAGAAATATCCAAAAGGCCACAAAGGCCCACTGAGCAAAATCAAAAACAAAAGTCAAAATATATATGGGTTCCTAAATCCCTTGTACAAGCAATGCACTCCAAGGAACCACAAAAGCATGAAAAATCAAAAACCATGTGGATCCCTAAGCGGCTCCTTGAAGCACAAAAGCCTAAAGAAACATCCAACTTGGCATCCTAAGTTTCTATTCCTCCATCCAACCCTCTCAAATTTGTTCCTCCATCACCTTCTTCATCCATTTTGGGCCCTTATGTTCCAAAATCCATAGCCTTTCCTTCGTCAAAATCTCAATATCCAAAATACATTTTTCCTCCATTAGTTCATCACCCCTCAAGGTGTGTGCCAATGTTGATCTTGCCTTCATTTCCATCCACTCAAGCCCAATTCTTCCAATACCCTATCCATTATCTAATGCATATTTTGCATCCTTCGATCCCTTTGGTCCAATCCTTGGCATAAATCCTTGCCTTAGTTTCATCTCATTTTCCATGTCCTTATCCTACCAACGTCTTTGAGCATGCTTTTAAAGGTCATGGTCCATTTTTTTCAAGGCTCCTATCCAAACAAAGAGATGTTTGAGTCCTTCTTCCATTCCCTATCATGTGTCCATCTTCTATTGGAAAAGTCAAAATGCAAAAAAAAATTGAAAAAAAAAAAAGTGAAAAAAGACAAAAAAAAAAAAAGAGAAAAAAAGTAACGCAAAAATAATTCGTCCACTGGTGAAAACCTGGCAAACAGGCGCCTTGGGAAAGTACCGTGATGAAAACCTGGCAAACAGGCGTCATGCGTAATCTATTAACTTCTTGCACACCACACTTGGGGGCAGGTTTCCTCCTTCATATCCTATTGCCCTTCATTATCCTATCGAACCCCTGTCATTACCCTTCATATCATATTGTCCCTCATGTCCAGTTTCCCCTTTTCCACCTTTGATCTTGACAAGGTTGACGATCGTCATGAGCATCATGCATCTTGTTTGCAGCTTTCCATCTATCATAGCTTTTGGTCATTTATCCATTTGCTTATTATAACCTTTCATCCATATTCCCTAGCTTATTGCAACTTTCTGCCACTATCCCTTAGCCTACCCCGACCTTCAGTCCATGTCCTTTATCCATTCTTGGTCTTGCTTATCCTATCCATATCTTATCACTATCCATACACTCTTTTTCATTCCTTGATCTTGATCTGACATAAGGACGCAAAATTTAAACATGGTTTCAAAAACCTCTTGATATGTCCCTCATGCCATGTCACTGCTTTACATTGTCATATCTAGTCTCTTGTCCCATCACACAATAGCCCTTAAAAATTGCATCCGTATTGTCTCCATAATAAAAGGCCTTTGTCTTCCCTCTATCCACCATCATTTCAGCAAGCCTATTTATTCACCTGTCATATTCCTTGCCTTGCTAGACATTGGGGGCAAAATCATGAAATAATTCAAAACAAAAAAATTGAAAAATGTCCTGAAATAATCCAAAAAAATCATATAATGTCCTGAAAAAAATCCAAAAAAATCAAATAATGTCCTGAAAAAATCCAAAAAAATCAAATAATGTCCTGAAAAAACGAACAAAAATAAAATTTCAAAACATTCAAATTCCAAAAACAATTCCTTTGGCATTTTGCATTTTGTCAATAAATATCCCTTTTGTGCATAAGACAAATCACTGAGCATACCTCCAATGACTCGCAATCCAACGCTGTGCTTTAATAAAATCACACTTAAATAGATGAACTTTTCAATCAAACCAGACATTCAAATTGATCAGAATTGTCATATCAATCAGCATCAAAATCATTTGTCCTTGGCTCTACTATCATGGGTCTTATACAAGGTGTGGTATACTCGAAACCAGACTGTGTCCTGTCTTAGACGGGGTACCGCATGTCCTGCAACCAGACAGCATGATCATCCTATCAACACTTTCAACTTTTGACAATGAAGATCCAGATGTTTTGTTTGATTTGTTGGAATTTGTGCATCTTATCTTTTTACTGATTTATCTTTGGCTTCGGTCATTTTCCTATGTTGCTCAATGATGTCACTGAGTGATTTAGAGTGACCGGGATGGATCATGGTTCCTTTCTATTTTTTTTGTGTGATTGTTGTTTGTCTGTGATGTGTCTGTCTTTTGCAAAAAGGGTTGCATTTCAGCTCTGGCCTTCAATGCCATGATGCTACGCATCCATTTTGCTACATTAAATAAAGTTTCTCACCTACAAAGTGCATTAGTGAAAGCAAGTTTTTCTTCGTCTCTAACTGTTTTCTGTCTCATTTCTTCTTACTAACATTTCTTCCATCCGTCTTGGCAGTCTGTTCGCTCCTATCATTTTCTATCATTTTTATCGATCAATTGGCCTCTTCTCTGCATGTTTCCGGCCAATTCCTCGAGGGGGCATGCATATTTCATTGTCATTGTCTGGGGCATTTTCATTACTGTTCTTTGAAACAACGCTTAAAATCGCATTGTCTCAAAGAGGGGCAAAATGTAGACACCTAAAAATGGTCAACGCTTGCGGGATCATACTTTAACATTTGAGCATTGCCTCATTTTAGGTTTTCACGTCGCATTAACATTTCTCCTATGTCACACACTTGGTTTTTATCATTTGTGAGCATCGAGTCATTCTTCTACATTCTTCATCTATCTCACTTTTGAATTTGGTCTTGTCCGCAACAATCTTCAATCATGATTTTGGTCGATCTTTGTCCTTGTCAATCTTGTCATATTGCGATCGATTCGTCATCGATCCTTGTCCTTTTCAATCATGTCAATTTGGTCAATTTGTCATTGATTTTTGTCAACCAATCTCAATCAAATCATTTATCAATCAAATCATTTATCAATCCAAAATCATGATCGAATCGATATCAATTATCCTTTGTCAAGACCTAATTGTCATCTTTGCATTTATAATTCATCTTCTAAGGTTTCATGATTTAATCATTTAACCTTGTTTGTCATTTCTCCCTTTAGGTTAAATTATTTATTTATTTATCCTAAGTCTTCTTGTCACAATTAAATGTTTATTTAATTGGCTAATTAATTCCTCCTATTTTTGTAAATTAATTAATGAATGAGAAATTATTAATTAATTTACCTAATTTGCATCAATTTCCTAATTTCCAAGTCATCATTTCTAACCTAATTTTCTAATTTCTCCTAAATTCCTAAATGTCTATTTCTATTTCAAAATCTTGTCATAAATCCTTGCATAGCAATTTGTCATAAATTATCAATCAACAAATTTTGCATAGAAAGTGCATAATTTGTCATAATTGACATAATTGATTTGCAATTTCCATTTGAATTGAATCATGCTAATTTGATCTTTTCTCCAATTCTTCTATAAATTGGATGAATTTATTCAAAGCTAATTCCTAATCAGATTATCGAATTTCTAGTTAATCACGCTTCGAGTACTTTTGAGCAATTTTCTTACCTACTTGCTTTCAATCATGTATGTGCACTTGTAGGTGAGATCCACAACCAAACTATTTGAAGAGGAAAGAAGGACAATGGAGCCGCATGAAGGAGCATTCAAATCATATCTTTGGTTTGCTTAATTTCTAGTTTTGAATGTTTTCATTTTCATGTCTCTATTGAATGTGTTTAGGATAGATCATTGCAATTGTGCTTTCGTGATTAAGCTAATGATTAGTATGTCTATCTTGCTTGTGATGATTTCCTATTTCCTAACGTACAGATAGTAAACTACAACATGCATCATTTCCATTAATGCACAACTAATAACCTATAGAAGATTAGAAATTTCTTCATAAGGTCTTTAAGCAATTTAGTCAATCATATATTTAAACAAGCAAAATAGGTCTCATTACAAAAGAAAAAGTTTAATATCAATTTCTACTCTTACCAACAATAATCTTCTGACATACTTCTAGTTATCTAAGTTAAGAATATCTCAGTCCCACTTCCAGAACTTTGTTTTCTTTTCATCTAATACCACATAAATTACAAGAACACACGCATCATCCTATTTAAAATCACTTCCTATTATTACTTGATTTCTATCATCCATAGACTATGTATTTTCAACATCTCAAGAAAAATTGGCATTTAGAATCCCAACACAATTTCATATAACTAATTATCATTTTATCTTATTAGAATTCGCTAAGGAAGAACTTCTTAAAATTCAAATAAGGCAATGATATAGTAACCTTTCTTAATTTATCTATTTAGTAAAGAGAAATATTTATTCAATGTCATGCAATTCCTACACAAAGCTAAAACTTTTATCTTGCCAAACCAAATAAAGACACAATGATATCATTTCGATTTCTACATATGAAATGCACCAATCCTTGCTTCAATACACATATTTATCTCCTTTTAGTTTCGTGATACATTTCCTAATCAAGGTTCAACATTATAATCATCTACAATAATCAAAACTATCACTATAACTAGAACAACATAGTCTTTTATCATATACATGACTACATTTATAACCGTTACATAAGAATTTTATTACATAAATCACACCATCGTTTACATTCTTGTTGGAATTATTATCCATGAACTATCTAAGAAGCATCCTCATCCACACAAGAAGAATCCAAAGACAAGAACATCCCAATGGTTTAAAAGCACCAACCACCCAACCATGTGGAACCAAAGGAACCACCCCCCGTGCTAGGAGATGACACATGGTCCCAACACAAACTTTACATCTAGGCTAACACTCAAAACCAAAGAGACTAAACAACAAGGACTCTCAAGCAAGAACTCACATAGAGCCACAAGAATAAACTCCCAGAGGCGTAAAACTCATCAAGACATAAATGCATCCAATAAGCATAATCATAAATCATAAAGGGGAACACATGTAGGAGTGGAGTGTCATCACATGCCATCCTCATAACATAACAACATAATAACACAAGGCACTAAACTGATGGACATGCGGAGCCATCTCAACCTTTGAGATACCAAGGGAGATTAGCTTACCATCTTCATGGCCTTCTCATGCTTATCCTAAAACATCTTCCCTGGGACTAAGCTATGAGGCTCAAAACTGTTCATTATCTTATTTAAATTAGTTATAATTTCTCATCCCAATTAATTCATTATCAAAGTTATCACTTGTTTACAAATCATGGAAAACTCCAATGTGCCCTAGCGGTCTAGACTTCATGCATCCTTACAAGGAACCTCATGCAAGTCTATCTCTCATGACCCCGGTCATCACAAGGAAGCTCACTTCCCCTAACGTGGCCCAACAACATATCACAAGAGGCTCTACCAACATAAATACATGAAAATAATACTCAATGCAGCCAATAACTTCCACACATACTCTCACAACATATGCAAGACTACAACAACATCAATATAGCAAAATGAGCCTCTTGGTTAGTAATAAAAAAAGGCATAACAAGCCATCAACTACTGTCATCAAATAAGGAATAACATCATAGCAAGGCCTATTCACTTACTGGTCCAAAACAACATAAAAATCAGCTCAATCATGCATGGCCTATCCACATGGAAGAGAGTCTAAAACACCCACAATGGTATAGAGAAATAAATATACAATAACCATCAAAATACATCAAGACTGATAAAAACCAAATCTAGAAAGTATTAATAACCTCAAAACCGCCTCTAGTACAAAAATCCATTCGAGAAAAATACTTCAGAAATGACCAAAACTCACAAAATACAACACACAGACAAATTAGCATTTTTGCACAGTAGGACAGTGCTTCTGCTGAAAGTAAAGACTAAGTTTTTGTCGAAAAAGACAGACAGAGTTTCTGCCGAAAAAAGACAAACAGAGTTTCTATCAAAAAAGGACAGTGTTTCTGAAAAAAAAAAGACAAATTTTCTGCCAAAAAGACAGACAGAGTTTCTGCCGAAAAAAGACAGCGCTTCTACCAAAAACAAAGACAGAGTTTCTGCCGAAAAGACAAATAGAGTTTCTGCTAAAAAACGATAGACATAGTTTCTGCCAAAAAAAGACAACGCTTCTGCCAAAAACAAAGATAGAGTTTCTGCAGAAAAAAGACAACGCTTTTGTCAAAAACAAAGATAGAGTTTCTGCCGAAAAGACAAACAAAGTTTCTACTGAAAAAAGATAGCTCTTCTGCCAAAATAAGACAGTGCTTCTGCCAGACTTATGGAAATCCCAGAAACTTTCGGGTAAAATAATAAAATCCTGACTTTACAAAAAGTCATGAAAAACATATGAATAGAGACACTCAGAAACAAGGAATACTTGGATATAAACACAATAAAATATCTTAAACTATAGACCAAGATTTAATCAAATATCTTCACAAGGGTTTTCACAAAATCAGGAAGGGCATACACGGGAATTACCAAATACCCATTTCCAGCAACTATACAAAACCCAAATAATATAAAGTTCTCCCCAAATATTTCCTTTCAGCAATAATAAAACTATAGCATATAATATTATTTCAGCCTAATACCTAAAACAATGCAGACACAAGCATACACGGAGAAGCCATTGAAACCAAAAATACAAAGTGAAGAGCTCCAACCTGCAACTTTGAAGTGATGGATTGAAGCTGAAGAAGAGCTCCCATAAGCCAAACCAAATCCAATCCAAGCTCCAGCCAAAACCATGAAAGAATAAATCCAAAAATAAGAATAAAACTTGGTGGAGAAAAGCTTTTTTCAAATGAGAGCCAACCTCGAAAACTTCATGGGAAAGAAAATAAAAAGATAAACATTAACCAAAAACCCTAGCCTCAATCTCGGCCAATCAAAATATTCCAATTTATAATGTATTTTACCAACCCCACCATATAATATGATTTTACCTCATTTTTAAATTCAACCAATAAAAGAAGAGGGTAGGTAAAATAAATATAAATCATGCTTTTACAATTAGGTGGGAATGTTTTATCATTTTATTATAAAGTGTATTTATACAACCCACTTAATATAAAAGTAAACTAATAAATAAAACATGAGTCACAATTAAACAAATCAAATGGGGAAATTAAACTAAATAAACCAAAGGCTCATAAATAAATCAAAGAACCAAATAACATTAAATCCCAAATAAATATTAAACCATAGGGATTAAATAAATAAACAATTAAATACCAATAAAAAATCAAATCACAAATAAATATAAAACCACAACATAAGCCAACCAATAAATATTAAATCATCATTAAAATAAATAAATATTAAATATCAAGTAATTAAATGCCCAAAAGGCAAGAATCCAATAAATAATTTAAACATTAGATAACCAAATGATCAAATCGCTATAAATTAAAATAATTAAAATAAACATTATTAACTATTTAATCTCGCATCAATAATCAATCAGCCTCAACATAACAAGATTAACCAGCCAATACTAACATACTCACAACACGGAAGAAACCCAGCTTACTAACTGACATGGCGACTTGCGCCAAGATACTGACGATTCACGGTGAACAACTTAGACCTAGAGTATGTGAGGGGAACTTTAGCCAACTCCAAACCACATACCATTGGGATTTAAAGACACGCTCAAACCTATTGAGCCAGGTGGAGTTGATGTCTGGTGCCTGCAAACCCTGCATCCACAAAGCAACGATACGACATATATATATATATATAGACAAGGGTTAGAGAATCTCAATGACACATTCCGCTTGCAATGAGTGATGTGGAATTGTCTCTATCTCGAAGACAGTCATACAACAATGAAACACACCATAAGATCAAGTCATCATAGATAATCATTAAATATAGTTAGTACATAAAAACATCATCAAGTGCATGATTAGCATAATTCATGATTATAGTAAGGCATGTAAAATCCATCAACAATTATGCTCATCAAATCACATGATCAATATAATCTTTCGATAGTCAATCACATAAAAAGCATATAGTGTCTAATAAATCACAAGATCATTAATGATAGTATCAACATCCTATAAATCATCTGAAATAGCCTATGCCCAATAATGTCTATCACGCATGAATTAAAAATCAACTCTAGTCAAAACAAGTCAAGTCGAGGGTGGACCTTATATGCATGAAAAGAAGATTTAGTCTTCGCAGCTCCTTGAGGACCAAATTCTTCAAGCTCAAAAGAAAACAATTTTGAACTAAAGTATCCTAGTTAACAGAAGTGTTAGCCATTGTTCTCAACTTATTAATTGCAACATCCTTCATCTTGTAAGTTGGTGGCAAAGCTCTCAAAACTTTAGAAACAATCTCATCTTCGCTCAGAGATCCACCATAGCACTGAATTCTCATAACAATTTCATTAACTCTTTCCATGAAAGCAGTAATCCTTTCATCTTCTTCCATCTTCAGGTTCTCATACCTTACTCGGTAACCATCAAGTTTAACAATTTTAACAATAGGGTCACCTTCATTCAAAGCTTCCAACTCATCCCATATATCCTTTGCATTAGATTGGTCAGTTAATCCCATAATTTGCTGATCAGATAGTTTACTCAAGAGTGCTTCTCTAGCTCTACAATCATTTTCAATGTCCTTATTCAGGCTTTCCAAAGGAGGATCGTCAGATGTCAGATTATGAGGAGTATATCCTTTCTCCATGATATCCCATTTTTTATTTCCAATACATCTCCAATGAGTCTCCATCTGAATCTTTCATACTCTATAATTTGTTGAATCGAGCTAAGGGTTTTCTCTCCAAAAAATAGATGTAGTTGTATTATTAGATTCCATAGGATCTTCCTCAAGCAGTTAAGCTTATGCAAAAGAGGACCAGGCTCTAATACCAATTGTTAGGATAACCAGTGGACAACTGAGAGGGAGGGGCTGAATCAATTGTCAACATATCATAATGCTTTAAGTTCACAAAACCTTACCACAATGCAAATGTAATAGTTAAGCATAAATGTAAATTATAGAATAATTAACCAACCATCCATAACACATAACACCAAGATTTGTATGTGGAAAACCCAGTAAAGGGAAAAACCACAATGGAAAGCCTACCCATAGTCAGATAATACTTCTACAACAATTATGTGATTACAATAAGAGGGGCCTGCACATGCAAGAAGGAACACTACCTAGAGCACATTTCTCATCACAAAAGGAGCCTCATTGACTACAAAGAAATCCAGAAAGATGAGTGAACTGCAAGAATAGCATCTCCTATACCTAAGTACAATTCTGGTTAAGCTCAATACTAGAGGTGTTAAACCTCTTTCAGAAACCCAATTTCATCATCTATGATCGATCAAAACCTCTGCATATGATTACAACATTATTCACACATAGATAATCCTATATCCCATAAACCCACGATCTAGAAAGAGATCTTACATCATATTTATACCAACCTGAGACCTAAACAATTATGTCAGCCACCTAAAAAGATAATACAATAGATTCATTACATAATCCCACAAACCAATAATAAACAAAGTCTGCCTAAGACCAAAACAACATAATTCAAACAATAAATCCAACCGGTGACACATCAGGAGCATCAACCAACATGTTACACAAATTGGTCCATAACCTAGCAGAATAACCACCGGACCTAAAATAGGTCACCATAAGCCAAATTAAATACAACCAATCAGATGGAAAATGAACATGATAACCATCAGCATCCTAATAACCTTCTAGAAGCCGCACCAACACCACTTATCAGATTCATCAAAGCATTGTCGATAAAACCCTTACTAGTGAGCAAAAGGCTTACTAGAACAAATGATAGCATCCAGATCATCAAATCTCTAACCAACCGAATGTGATACACATCAAGGACACATGAACAACCAATCCAAGCCAATACCACAAGCTGAACCAAATCAAAGAATACCGGAGATGGTGTTCAGATCAATTATCATAATCCAACCACTCTACCAGAATTCGGTAGACAACAAAACAACTAGTGTTGACATCAATGCAACACATAATCAATTCCTCCAAATTGCCAGCATTGCATGCTTACTAATTTTGGGGAAATTTTTGATTGGCTTAATAAGTGTTGGAATTTATGTTGGTCATACACCAAATGGTTGAAATGCTTAAACCTTATGTCGCACAGCCCTGTGGAACCTACAAAAATTTATTTTCATTGGTTGATTTTGCTTAAGAAAATTTCTATAGATAATGTTTTGCACACCTATGGCCTTCTCACCTATATTTGTGATGCCTATCAAGTTCTTGAGTCCTTTGAGTATTTGATCTTTTATTGTCAATATGTTGTGACCTTGTGGTCTTTGTTGTTTGATTTTCCTATCAAATGGAATGCTAATGAAGGTTTTTCTTGGATTGAAATTCTTGTTGGCTATGTGTAGTCTTTTGATGCTTCTCTTAATATATTTTGGTTTGCTTTTACTAACTAAGTGCTTTGATTTTTGTGAAAAATGATGAATGAAGAGATCTTTCAGTCCAAAAGAAGACTCCTTGCTAAGTTTAAAAGTGAACTTATAGATCTTATTATTTTGTTAGAGGTTTTTCTTACTATGGAAATTCCAAAAGAGAGATTCATGATGTTGTTGAAAGAGGGAGTGATGCTTGTGTACTAAAAATATTTATATTCCACCCATTTTTTTCCAAATGAGAAGAATAATCAGGTGTAGGAAGAACTGAACCCGCTAAACCAACAATTGGAGGAGAATAGGATCACCAAAGTTGATATCAAGTATGTGAACAAATCAGAAAAGATAATTCACAAGATGAATTCGGATACCACAATGGATCCCAAGATTGGTCCACCCCTAGGTGATTTTTCTAATGATGTAGGTGAGTGTAGTAACAATGCTACTGGGTCATGGGACTGAGGTGACCTGGTTGATGTGTATGTTTGTATACACTCCGAACTCATCTTTTTTTATATATCTTAACTCTTGGTGATCTAGTTTGATCTTAAACTAGGGCAACAACTCCTTATATTGTTAAGCTTTTTGTGCACTATCTTTAATTTAAGAAATACCTCCATGTCTACATGTGGAAGGGAGTCAACACTACCCCTAAACCTATAATTACTCTTGCTTTAAGAGGAGGGAGATACCTCCCAACATTTGCATGAGATATTTAAATATTTCCTTTGGAAGGGATTTTCAGAAAATATCTATAATTTATTCTTTTGTCTTAACATAATCCATATATACTTCTTTATTTGTAACATTTTATCTCAAAAGATGATATTTTATTGAGATATGCTTTTTCCTTGAGTGCATCACTGAATTCTTCAAAAAAATTAAGGCACTTGTCTTGTCACAAAGAATTGGAATGAACTCGCTATATTCAATTTCCATGTCCTTTAAGGTCTATTTCATTAAATGAACCAAGTACAACATGAAACTATTGCAAAATAATCTACTTCTATTATAGGAAGAGATATTGAATCTTTATTCTTTCTCAACCATGATACAAAACTATCACCAAGAAATAATATACCACCATTAGTACTCTTTTGATCATCAACACTTCTAGCCCAATATACATCTATATATGTTGTAAAACACAAATTATTGATTTTAGAGTACCATAGACCAAAACCTAATGTAGCTTTTAGATATCTCAAAATTATTTTTACTATATTTACATGAGTTTCCTTAGGTGTTTCTTGAAATCTCACCACCATACATAGTGCCTGCATTATATTTAATCTACAATTAGCCACATACATCAAACTACCAATCATTCAACTATACAAAGTTTGATTTGTTACGGAAGATTCATCATCCTTACTCAAATTACACCCTATGACCATAGGTGTGTTGATCAATTTGCAAAATTTTATCTTAAATTTCCTCAATATTTATTTCAATACTTAGTCTATGATATGAATAAACATTTTTGTGACTAAGAGATTTGTAAACCAAGAAAAAATGATAACTTTCCAAGCATTGACATCTCAAATTATTTTTTCATTTCATCTTCAAAATCTTTACACACTTTATCACTACTACCTCCAAAGATAATATCATTAACATGAATAACATTAATTAATTAATGATATACATGAAAGTCTTCCACATGGTGATGATGAGCAAGTGAGTAGTGAGTAGGAGAGTACCGGGTGATGATGGGGTTTTGAGTGGAGGAAGAAAAGGTGACAAGGAAAATGATGGAGGTTCTAAGGATGATGGAGATGGGTACAGTTGGGCTAGAGGAGGGTTTTTTGTCTTTAACCTATTTTTATGTGGAGTCAACCATGGCAGTTTCTTATGATGTGGTTATTTGTGTTACTACTCATGGGGTTACCATAGGTGATTCAGATGGGAGCAGAGTTATAGTTTCAGAGTTGGGAATAGGCTCTATTGAGGATATTGCAGAGTGGTGGCTTTTCTTTTTTTGGGAGATATTCTATTTTTTCGTTCTTTTTTAAGGCCCCTAGTGTTGGTGGAGGTGATTGTTGTTATTGTGAGGATCCGGTTATTACTAAGAGGTGGAGGTGAATCAATAATAAGTAATAAACTGAAACTTTTCACCAATCTACAAAATACTTCACAAAACAGTTCATAACCAGTACCAGTAGATGATAAAACAATATCCAAATCAAATTTACCAAAAAATTGCCGGTAGCAACTCAAGTGTTCATCATTAAGAAAATATAGTAAAGACATCAAATGCATAACTCAACAATCCATCCACAATATGAACACAAGTATTTTTCAAGTGGAAACCCAAATGGGAAAAGCCATGGTGGGAATTGGTACCCACAAAATATGCACTCTTTCATAATCTGCCCTACTAGGAGCCTAGCCTAGTTAGGAGCTTTACAACAATACCCAGTTAAGAGAAGACCCTATTAGGAGAAGACAAATTAGATCTATTAGGAGCTTTACCCTATTAGGAGTAACCTCATTGGAGGATTTAAACCCAAATTAATGAGTCACCCAATGAAGGGATTTACAAGATCAAGTTTGTTAGGACCTAACCAGTTAAGGGAGTTTAATGCTACTGCAACTATTAGGAAACAACAAATAAATTATCTAGACTCAGCACTTCATATCTTGCTATTACAGATCCTTGTCAGCTCCAATCAGCTTCTCTCATGCAGACATCTCTATTTGGTTCAACACACACACACACACTTCTTTGATCACTGACACAATAAACCTTCTTAAACTTGACCTAAATAGACTTTACAATTAGGTCAGTTACATAACCCTAACTTACAATGAATCTACATGATAGATTATATCGTATCATTACAAATAATTAGAGATCATCATACAAATTATTTCAAATCATTATAGATCATCATTCATATCATTACAACAAATTACAAGACAATTACAACCGTTGAATGATCAGAACTCATCATTGTGCATGGATCTGATAAGTTGTCAAACCCTTAACACATTCTTCTAAGCACTTTGTTGATTCCCAAGAAATTTGATCCTTGTACGTGCTAAAACAACATCTTATCTCTTCACATAGATTTTGACATGTCATCATCAACTTATGAACATGAAAAGAATCACCGCCAAACCATAAAACATCATCGATCAAAAGATCTTTTTACCAATTCTCAAACCCTAGCTGATTATACAACAGTTAATTACAAACATGACTTTCTGCTCTTCAAACATGATGTGGTTCATTTCATTGACTCATTATGATGTCATAAGAACACATTCCAAACTAGAACACCTGACTCAACACGGATTACTACCACAACCATCTACTTCTCTATTCTTGCTTACCGGTTCACTATCACTTGGCAATTTTCCTTTCCATCTCAATTCAATTCAATCCATTACTGGTTAGACTTAAGCAGTAGACTGAGATGACATACCAAGCATAAACACACATGGACAAATATAGTTGCCATCAATGACAACATAAATAATTGATCATCAAGCATCATATCATAATTATATCATCACCAACAATCCATCAATATATCATCACCAATAGTCCTTTAATATATCATCACCAAAAGTCCTTCAATATATCATCACCAATAGTCTTTTACCCATACACCATCATCTCCATGAGTTATGCCAACATGCCAACAGTCTCTCCCTTTGGCATTGATGGCAACACCAAAATCTCATCATGAAATCTATTATGTTTGTTATAAATCACTATTCGGTCATCAGTTCTTCTCATTTTCTCTATATTGCTCTTCTCCCCCTATCATATTACTTCTCCCCCTTTGACAACAATGCCAAAGGTGTAGGTATCTTTTGTTTAACTCCAATCCTTTTGCTACATTTCCATCATCTTTGTATGTCACTTCTCATCAATCCATAGTGAAAGATAATCAAGAATTCCACTGTAGTTATGCTTCACCAGCTTCCTAGTTGATATTGGGTAGAGGTATAACCCCTAACTTACCTCTGAGATATTCAAAGGTAGCCTTAGGAAATGGCTTGGTGAATATATCATCCAACTACTCTTTACTTGACACAAGCTCCAATCTCACATTCTTTTCCTACACCCTTTCTCTTAGAAAGTGATACTTCAATTCAATATGTTTAGTCCTAGTATGCAGTATCGGGTTCTTAGAAATGTTTATAGTACTAGTGTTATTACAATGTATGATCAAGAGTTCTATCATATCCTGCTTGAATCCTTCTAGAACATGTCTCATCCATATAGCTTGTGTACAATTCATTGATGCAGCCCCATATTCTACTTCAGCTGTAGACTGGGATATACAAGTCTATTTATTAGTGGTCTAAGCTACCAGTCTAGCACCTAGAAAGAATGCACCACTAGTTGTGCTCTTCTGGTCATCTATATTCCCTACCCAATCAGCATCAGTGAATACCTGCAAAGAAAAATTGCCTTTGTATGGATACCACAATCCATAATCAATTGTCCCTCTAAGATATCTGAATATTCTCTTCACTGCTATCATATGTCTCCTTAGGGCTCTTCTGAAATCTTGCTACTAAACCAACTGCATGGGCAATATCTAGTCTACTATGATCAACATAGTGAAATTTCATAATCATGGACTTATATTCCTTCTCATCCACTAAGGGTGAATCATCTTCTTTTGACAATCTGCATTCGCTAACCATATGTGTTCCAACCGGTTTATAGTCTTCCATTCCAAAGGTCTTTAAGACTTCCTTCACATATTTGAACTAACTTATAAAAATACCACCTTTCAGCTGTTGGACATGCAGTCCAATAAATTTTTTATCTCACCTATAAGAGACATCGCATATTCTTTCTTCATCTCATCTGCAAAATTCATACTCATATCATCATTTCCTTCAAATATGATGTCATCAACAAATACTTCTGCAATCAACATCTTGTCTCCTTCAGTCTTCAAATAAATATTGTTGTCCTCACTAGTTCTCTAAAATCCTATCTTTATCAAATGCACATGAAGTCTTTCAAACCATTCCCTTGGTGCTTGCTTTAATCCATATAATGCCTTATGCAGTTTGCATACCATATCCTTATCTTCTGACAATGCAAACCCATCTGATTGTTCAATATACACCTCTTCTTCAAGAATTCCATTTAGAAATGCTAACTTTACATCCATTTGATAAAATTTGAAACCATTAAAAGATGCAAATGCAAGTAGCATTCTAACTCCTTCAAGCCTAGCAACTAGTGCAAAGGTCTCTCCACAATCTTCACCTTCTTCTTGTGCATACCCTTTGCATACTAGTCTTTCCTTGTTTCTAACAACTTCTCCATCTTCATTCAGTTTGTTTCTAAATATCCATTTTGTACCAATCACATTTTTATCATCGAGTCTAGGAACAAGTGACCAAGTATTATTTTTCTCAATCTGGTCAAGTTCTTCATTCATTGCATTTAACCAATCATCATCCTTAAGAGCTTCTTTAACTGTCTTCGGTTCACATGTAGAAATCAGACAAGATATTTCTCTTATTTTCCTTCTAGTCTATATTCCATCATTCTTGTCACCTATTATTTGGTCTTCAAAGTAATTTAACCTTACATACCTATGAATTACCTATTCTAGTGCAACAACGTCTTCATGTTCTTCATCTTCTTCATCTATCAGTTGAGCATCTTCATCTGCACTATTCTACTCAACATCTTTCTGTACATCTGGTTCAATAAACACAAGCTTTTGTTCATCATCTGTTGGATCAGATTTTATGGTATCATCAGGTTTATCAGAATACTCATCAACTTTTACATTCACACTCTCCACAATCTTCTTTGTCCTTTTGTTGTAACACTTGAAAGCTTTGCTCTTATTGGAGTAGCCAAGAAATGTTCGTTCATCACTTTTAGTATCAAATTTACTAGTATAATCATCTCTTTTTTATAAAACCTTTGCTACCAAAAAATTTGAAGTAACCTACATTAGGAGTTTTATCATTACCTTTCTTCACCAATACCTGGTTCAATGTGTAAATAGAAGTACTGAATGCTTCTCTCCAAAACATCTTAGGTACATCTCCCTATATCAACATAGTCCTTGTTGCTTCAACAATGGTTTTGTTTCTTTTTTTTGCAATTTCATTCTGTTGTGGTGTTCTTGGAGCAAATAACTGCCTCTTTATTCCATTTTCATCACAATATCTCACAAACTCATCTGATGTAAACTCTCCACCCTGGTCAGATCTCAAGCACTTAATATTCTTATCAATTTCCTTTTCTACTAAGGCCTTGAATGTTTTGAACTTGTTGAAAGCTTCAAACTTTTCCTTCATAAAATTGACCCACATCATTCTAGAAAAATCATCAGTAAATATCATGAAATACTTGTCACCATAAAAACTTCTAGTCCTCATAGGACCACATAAGTCAGTGTGCACAAAATCTAGAATATTCTCAGAACAAAAAGATTTGCTCCTAAAAGAAGATGTAGTCATCTTACCCAGCTAAAAATCTTTACAACGACGCATTATTTGGTTTAACAAGTTGTGGCATACCTCTTGTTAGGATTTCCAAAGATACTGAGAAGGGGGGTCAATCAGTATCTTGCCAATATGTGGATTTTCTAATCTTATTAAACAAATTGCATTCCAAAACAGTGTACCGGTAAACCAAAAATAATGCAGTAAATAAGATCAATAACCACAATATAGAAAGCACATCATAACACAATATTTTTAATGAGGAAACCTGGTGTGGGAAAAACCTCAGTGGGATTTGTGACCCACAATCACTCACTGGCCAATAAATGAATATTACTTACAATAGGGGCTTGTACATGCAGAAAGGCCAACTGCCTAAAGCTCACTACTTAATTACAAAAAGGGAAGTCTCACTGGCTTACAAAATGGATTATGCAAATCCAATATCATGTACTGCTTCGGTTCAACATCTGCTATGCCAGGTTCAGTACCGGTTTAAGCTCATACAGCTTCCATAAACCTTATTCCAAAATCTGCCTTAATATTCACATGTTTGCATCTGCCTATTACATTCCATACATAAATGATCCTACAAGATCTCATACATATATGAGTCCTATTACAATTCGCCTTGTCAGCTTACAAAAAGATTTTACAATTAAATTAAAAAAATAAAAAATATAATAAAACAAATCCTATCAGTTGGGGTGTCGATAATCATCTTTGTCATTGTCGTTGTCATTGTCGATGCCTATTTCGGTGCCTGTCGGTGCCATAGGATTGTAAGGTTGCCATCAATGACAATACCTTCAATCACCTACAATTTCTCATTGGAGTGTGCATTTGCCAACAATCTCCCCCTTTGGCATTGATGGCAACACTCATGAGAAAAAGTCAAAATTGTATCCAAAAATGTGTTGTCCAAAAAAATATTGCCAAAACTGTGTGCTCCAAAATTGTGTGCTCCCCCTGAGAAGATGATATCTTTTGTCAATCATTTTTCTCATTCTACTACTCCCCCTTTGGCATCAATGACAAAGGCAGTCAATTAATGTCAATTGAGTGTAGTTCTTGTCAGGATCCATGCAAAATTCAAGTTGTTAGTGAACCTCACACTATCCTTCAATGTTTCTTCTATTCTTTTGATGGTATTAGTGAGTATGTGCATTTTCTCTTCCAGTGTCTTAAGTGCTGGAACAAGATCCTCTAAAATCTCTTTTCTCAAGGAGATGAGGATGTCTAGTTTTGGACCTAGTCTACATTTGAGTTCCTTAGCCTTGTATTTTATACTTTCCTTTTTCTTCTCCAATTTCTCAAGTTTCTCCTCAAATCTAGCTATCTCTTGTTCTATAATTGATATTGGTTCACATGAGCCAATGAGATTGTCAGCTATATCATTTATTTCTTTTTGTACTATGCTGATTTCCTTGTCAATATCCACTGTCAAAAGATCAGTCTTGCAGGTGTCTTTGTACAACTCCTTAAATTCTATTAAAGTTTTGTTTAGTTCCTATAGGAGGGTGTCAATGTGTTTCGTGCACTTCTTTATTGTCTCTTCAAAGAATTTTTCTTTTTCTTTGTTCATTTTCTCACTGAATGTCTCCTCGTTAATCTGATCAACTGTCAAAAGATTGTCGGTGATGTACTTAGACAATGTGTCTAGTTGACTCAAAGAATCTTTATTTTCCACATTGCACTTGGGTGCAATCAGTTTCAATAAAGGAATTGTGTCATCAATAGCCTTATATGCCTGTGCATTACACTATGATTTTCTTGATGGAATCCAATAATACCTCTGTTACATTTGTCGGTCTGAATTCTATTAAGCAGGAACCAAAAGATTGTCCAACTATCTTAACAATCTGTAATCCGTCAATGTGAGTAACCTCTTTGCTTATGTTAACCTCTAGTAGGTCAGTTTGAGTTTGCATTTCTACTAGCAAAGGTTTGGGTTTCTCAACTATTGCCAATGGCACTGTCTTTGTCTGAACCTTTTCCTCTTCATGTTTCTTAGAATGTACCTCTGTCGGTTTCTCTGTGCTTTCCATTGTCAGTTTCTTTGATTGTGTCTCAATGTTAACTACTGGTTTTTCTGTATGTACCTCTAAACTATCTACTGCTGGTATCTCAACAAATTTATCAATAGTCAGTTGCTCAGTAGGTTTTTCAGTGTGTACATCAGTGGTATCTATCTTTCCAGTATCTAGGGGATCAGTTGATTATTTAGTATGTGTTTCAATCCCAATCTTAACATTTCCAACTGTATCCTCAACATTTGTCTCAACTGCAATGTTTTTTGTCGATCGCTTAGTTGCCACATCTCTCTTCTTATTTGTTTCCTTATCAACCACAATGTTGACTTCTTGTGTGTCTATAATCATGGTATACAACACCTCTAAATCAGGATTAGGATCCTCATGTGTAGCTTCCATACTCTCCATACTATCTATTACCGGTGGTGTATCAACAGTTTGTGTTGATGGAGTATCAGAAGGAGGTGGGGGCAAGTTATTTGTTACTTTTATGCTCAGAGGACCACCTACCTTGCCTTTACCTTTATCTTTTTCCTTTTGATAAACTCTGAAAGTCTTTGGTCGTTTAAGTTCTTCTTGCTTTTCCTTCTCAACAAATAAGATATCCCATTTGTCTATTGTCTCTTCAGTGATCTTGTTTACTCTGCCAGCCATTAAAGCTACATGTTGGTGACTAGTGCAAAATATAGTCATGTTTGCCTCACTTATCAGTTCATCAATTTCTTCTGTTGATCTCACTAGGTGAACTGCAAGTAATTTCTCTATCTTTATCTTCTTGTCTAGTTCAACAATTACTAACCTTTTAAGTCTTGTCAGGCCTACTACTGGTGGAAGGTAAGCTTGTCTCTGCCCTAACTGCTTCTTTGTTATCTTATGAATGAAATCTAGCCAAAAGAACTCCCCACGAAATCTTCATAATACAATCCTTATAACCTCTTTGGGAAAATCAGGAATGCTATGTATCTCCACAAAACCTAGGGTTTCAATTATCATGTGTTCCGGTTTTACATTACCATTTTCATCATATATTACTATCCTATATATGTTCATAATCTCATCAACACCTAGTTCTTCAATATGACAATGTATGTAAATTCTAGGATCCTTAGCATAAGCAACTCCTTTGGGTATTTTAGAAAATACTCCTAGGGTATCATCCTTCTTCGCTACTTCGAGAATGATTTTAAATACGGGCCTAGGGCATTTAATCACTTCAATTACTGGAGGGTTTGCAATGAATTTAAGTGTAGAGGAGGAAGCCATTGTATAAATACCTTAATCTACCTTTAAGTTTGAATGCTTGAATGATTTGCTTCACTTCTCGTTGTGGATGCCTTTGCTCAGGTTTTTCGCACTCTAAGGAAATTTGAATGCTCGATGAATGAAAAGAGTGAAAAACACTTGCTTTATAATGTCATTTCCTTCAACTACCACATTAAATGCCATCCAATTAAGTGAAACTTAATATATCTACTGGTAAAGAAGTAATTCAACTTCTCACCATCAACTGAGAGTAAACTAGCATGTTTTTCAATTTGTTGCCATACCCCCAAGGAATTTCTTTTTAGTTAGATGAAGAATCTCCTACCAGTGGAGTGATACTCTGTTCTACCAGTGAAGGAATAGCTTCATTAACATTCTGATCTGACTTTCTAATCCATTGTTTTGAAAATTCTTGCTTTACTTCTTCAACCTTCTCTTTACCTTTCAAACTAGGTCCTTTGTTATTTGTCGGTGATGCCTTACTTCTACAAAATTTTGCAATATGTCTAATCTTGTTACAAGCATAACAAGTCACATTATTTTTCTGAATAGCTTTTCCATATCCCATGCTGGTATGTGTTCTGCATTGATTAGATAAGTGTCCAAATCTTCCACAAACATGACATCTTACATTCATTCTACATTTTTATGAATTATAACCAATTTTGTTGCATTTAGAACATTGACCGATGGGTGCATTAGTGTTCTGATAGTTTCTAGATCTACATTGATTTTCTCTATGACCATACTTGTTACAGTTAAAGCATTTCCCATTAAATTTGTAGTCATTAGGTTGTCTTACCGGTTTATTGTGATCATGATTGTTTGCAGTACCGGAGCTTTCACCAACTTCAAAGCCGAGACTATTAGTATCTCCATTAGGTTTCTGATTTTTTAGCATGTCATCAAGTTCTTTTGAGCCTTTCTTGAATTTCTCCTTGTGTTGATTTGTAGTAGCCAACTCATTTTCTAAGAAATCTTTCTGTCTCTTGAGTTCAGTTTTATCATGCTCCAAGTGAATCATATCTGTCTTCAACATATCATTTTCATGACTGAGTCTTATATTTTCATTTCCAACATCATTGATTCTCCTAGTCAAATCATCTTCATTCTTCTTTCGATCTTCAATGTCTTTACAAAACCTCATAGTCATATCTTGCATCTCATTCCTCAAGGTCATGTTTTCTTGCTTCATGTTGCTTACAAGATCATTAAGAGTTTCCTTTTCATCATCATCACTCTGTATCTTCTCATGAAGTTCTCTTCTTTTGTTCCTTATGTACTCACTAGCCAATAAATGAATGTTACTTACAATAGGGACTTGCACATGTAGGAAGGCCAACTGCCTAAAGCTCACTGCTTAATTACAAAAAGGGAAGTCTCACTGGCTTACAAAATGGATTATGCAAATCCAATATCATGTACTGCTTCGGTTCAACATCTGCTATGCCAGGTTCAGTACTGGTTTAAGCTCATACAACTTCCATAATCCTTATTCCAAAATCTTCCTTAATATTCGCATGTTTGCATCTACCTATTAGATTCCATACATAAATGATCCTACAAGATCTCATACTTATATGAGTCCTATTACAATTCGCCTTGTCATCTTACAAAAAGATTTTACAATTAAATACAAAATATAATAAACAAAATCCTGTCAGCTGGGTTGTCGGTATTCATCTTTGTTGTTGTCTCTTCTTGTGCTTGTGTCAGTGCCATAGGATTGTAAGGTTTCCATCAATGACAATACCTTCAATCACCTACAATTTCTCATTGGAGTGTGCATTTGCCAACACCTCTCACCATAATAGATTTGCTGACCTTAACCACATTATCAAAGTTCACATGACAAAACCTTATATGCCATAACCAACTATCTTCAACCTTAGTAACCAAACAACTGTTCACATTAGCATTCGGATGGAATAAGTTACCTTTAGTTTAATTACTAGTAGCAATTAATTTTCCTTTTCATCCTAAGATCCTACAAAATCCATTCTTAAACTCAAGATGATAACCTTTGTCATTGAACTGACCAACACTCAACAAGTTGTGTTTTAAACCTTCAATTCAAAATACATCATTAGCATTACTTGTACCATTCAAAGAGATAGAACCTTTACCTTTAACCATACAAGGTGAATTATTTCCAAATCTTACTATACCACCATCAAATTCTTCAAGAGAAATCAACTTGTTCTTATCACCGGTCATGTGGTGTGAGAAACCACTGTCAATAATCCATTCATCACTATTGTCAATGCAAGATACTAAAGCCTTCTTATCAGACATATCTTCCTTAACGAAAACAAAAACAATCTCCTCATTGTCTTCATCCTTAGATTTTGCATCAATAACACCTTCATCAACTGCAACATAACATTGTTTCTTTCCTTTTCCCGTATATTTTCTAAACTTTTCCTTATGATCATTATTAGGACAGTGTGCAGCAATATGTCCTATCTTGTTACAACAGAAACACTTAAGAGGAAGCTTGCCTTTATACATACTAGTGCCTCTAAAAATTATTTTAGCTAATAGACCTTCAAATTCCATCAGATTAGCTTCATCATCCACATCATCTTTACTACCACCAAGATGACTTGACCTGCATTAACGAATTTGACAAACATCTTTTTCTTTTCTCACCGATACACTAGATACAAATGCTTTAAAACCAGATTTTGTCTTAGGTACACTGTTATCAAAACTATTTAACTCAAAAGAAGTGAGCTTGCCAATCAAAGAATCAACAATAACCTTATCTATAGTAACTCACCTCAACTCTTGAATAGAAGACACTCTAATTACATAGGCAGGTAATAGAGTTCTAAGCATCTTACTCACAACAGTGTCTTCTTCTATAGTACACCAGCACTCTTGATTCCAATGAAAACCTCTTTAATCCTATGTCCATACTGAGTAATATTTTCACCTTCCATCATTCTTATATCATCAAAATTTCCTCTAAGACTCTCTTATTTATCCTTTTGAACATACTTATCACCACCATAGATTAATTCTAACTTCTCCCAAACTTCAATAGCAATCTCTAAACCATGGACATCAATATATTCAGTATCAGAAAGTGTACTTACTATGGCTTTTAGTGCTTGAATTTTTTCTTATTTCTCCTTCAACTGATCTACAATCAGAGGACTAGTAGGAGGTACATACTGGGTAATAACATGTTGCCAAAACTGAGCACCCATACCTTTGATATATTTCTTCATTCTATCACTCCATATTCTATAGTTGTCCTTAGTGAATTTGGGACCCTCTTTCTTCATCATCTTCCTTGGATCTTTTCCTCAAGCAATTAAGCTTCTGCACAAAGAGGACCTAATGCTCTGATACCAATTGTTATTGTGAGAATCTAGTTATTACTTAGAAGGGGCGGGGGAGGGGGGTGAGCCAATAATAAGCAATAAACTAAAACTTTTCACCAATCTGCAAAATACTTCACAAAACAGTTCATAATGAGTACCAGTAGCTAATTAAACAATCTCCAAATCAAATTTGCCAAAACATTACCGGTAGCAACTTAAGTGTTCATCATTAAGAAAATATAGTAAGGACATCAAATGCATAACTCAAAAATCCATCCACAATATGAACACAAGATTTTTCCACGTGGAAACCCAAATGGGAAAAACCACGGTGGGAATTGGTACCCACAAAATATGCACTCTTTCAAAATGCACCCAATTAGGAGCCTAGGCCAGTTAGGAGATTTACAAAAATGCCTGGTTAAGAGCAGACCCTATTAGGAGTCACACGATCAAGGGATATTACAACTTAGCTCTGTTAGGAGGTTTACCCTGGTAGGAGTAACCTCGCTATAGTATTTAACCCAAATTATTGAGCCACCCAGTGAAGGGATTTACAAGATCAGACCTATTAGGACCTACTCGGTTAAGGGATCCTAATGCTATTGTAACTATTAGGAAACAACTATATAAATGATCTAGACACAACAATTCATAGATTTCTATTATAGATCCTTGTCAACTCCAATTTGCTTCTCTCATGTAGACACCTCAATCTGGTTCGACACACACACACTTCTCTGATCACCGACACAATAAACCTTCGAAAACTTGACCTAAATAGACTTTACAATTAGGTTAGTTACATAACCCTAAATTACAATGAATCTAAATCATAGATCATATCAGATCATTACAAATCATTATAGATCATCATACAAATCATTACAACAAATTACAAGACAATTACAACCGTTGAATGATCACAACTATTCACCACACATCGATCTGATAAGTTGTCAAACCCTTAACACATTCTACTAAGCACTTTGTTGCTTCCCAAGAAATTCTATCCTTGTACATGCCAAAATAACATCTTATCTCTTCACATAGATTCTGACCTATAATCGTCAACTTATGTGTTGGTATTTTAGTATAGTTTTGTCATTGATGTCAACACCTACTAAAACACTAGCACTTTGGAGATCCAGCAGCATTCATCGGCAAGCAAGTAACTATTGCATAGTTACTAGTATATGGTTCACCTATAGGATATAATGATCACCGACACTTGAAATGATATGGAAGACACTTGGTAATATCGAAGACATCGTATGGACATCTTATCTTAATGAGTTAATCATTGGTATATTCATATTTGCTTATTTGCTTTTACCGGCAAATAGGTCCAGGGTTACCTAGGGTTACACCGATAGGTTTATCTTTTCGAGATCAACATGGCACGCTATGGAGATGATTAATTATTATTGTAAATGCATTAAGTCAACATGTTCAATCGGTTATTGCATCGGATATTATATTATTTGTAAAATGTTTTTATTGTAATATCTTGTAGAGCCGACCTACTAAAATTGGTCTTAGGTTATGGTATAAAGGTAAGATCTTATTTGTAAGATCAAGTGTGGAATGCGGAAAAAGAATTGTGTGGAGGTATATGCGAGATTAAGCAGTGCAATACACGCAGACATCATTTGAAGGTGAAGTTAGGTTTTTGTGAAAGCATATCAGCATTACACCGGTACTAAATCCAGCATATGAAGATGCTATTTTGTGCAGTACATTCTTATTGGATTTAACCATCCAATTGTAGTCAGTGTGACTCCCATTTTGTGATTGAGTAGTGAGCTCTAGGCCATTGGCCTTTCTACATGTGCAGACCCCATTTATGTACACTTAATATCTGCAGTAGTATCATCTGATTGTGGGTAAGGTTTCCTATCGTGGTTTTTCCCCTTACAAGGTTTCCATGTACAAATATTGGTGTCATGTTTTATGGATGACTTTGTGTTTATGTTTCATTCATTAATCTTTACCGGTATAGCAATTAACTATTAAAACTATCTACCAACATACTTAACTGGTTTACCAGTATTAAGCATTAAGTTGGTTAAGTTGTTTTTGGTTTGAATTTATTAGACAACTGATTCACCCCCCCCCCCCTCTCAGTTGTCTCCGGGACCTAACAATTGGTATCAGAGCTTAGTCCTCTTTTGCAGAAGTTTAACAACTTGAGGAGATCCAATGTCTACTAATTATTTTAGGAAGGAGAGTCCTAAACTTGATGGAACCAACTATGGCATATGGAAGATCAGAATGGAGACACATCTAAATTGCATTGGTAAAGATGTCTAGGAAGTTACAAAGAAAGTTTACACTACTGATGTACCTGGTCAGCCCTATCCAACTACCTTGGCTAAAGATGAGGAAAATGATTGCAAAGCAAGAGAAGCACTTTTGAGTGCATTATCAAATCAACAAATCATGGGATTATCAGATAGGTCTACTACTAAAGCTATTTGGGATCATTTGGAAACACTGAAAGAAGGAGATTCCATAGTCAAAATTGCAAAACTTGAAAGCTTCCGGGTCAGGTATGAACATCTGAAAATGGAAGAAGATGAAAGGATTTTTGTTTTTATGGAAAGAGTAAATGAAATTATTTTGGGTATTAAATGTTGTGGAGGAACCTTAAGTGAGGATGAAATTGTTTCAAAAATTTTAAGAGGATTGCCACCGGCATATAAAATGAAGGTTACTGCTATAAATGAGTTGAGAACAATGCCTAATACATCAGTAAATAGGGATACATTGATTGGAAAACTTTCAGCTTTTGAAATTGAAGAATTTGGTCTTGTTGCTACTATAAAGATAGATTTAGCCTTTAAAGCATCAACATCATCTGCTCCATCATTTGACAAATTTGATTGGAAAGCCTTTTATGCAAGAGAACTTGAAGAAAGCAGGAAAGAAAATGAAGAACTTGAAGAACTTGAAGCACTATTTGCAAGGAAAATGCCTAAAGGTCCAATTGGAAGTAAGTATGAAGGTAAAGCACCCTTTAAATATTTTAACTGCAATAAGATTGGTCATATGGCTTTGAGATGCCCTGATAGACATGCTAGACTAAGAGAAGAAGCTAGAAGGAAATACAAGCCTAATCCTGAATATCAGAGATACAAATTTAAGAAGAACAAAGACAAATCTTGTTACATTGCTGATGAAGGTGTGACTAATGATTCTGATGAGGATCCAATAGACAATGGATGGGTTTTTGTTGCTATAACAGAAGATCAACCGGCACCTACTGTTCAACCGGTAGAACAAGCCCTAGTAGCCAAAGTTGAAGTAAAGGATGAATAGATCATTGACTCAGTATGCTCACATCATATGACAGGAGACAAAGGTAAATTCTTGAACTTTCAAGAATACAATGCAGGTTTAGTAAGATTTGGAGATGACAAAGCCTGTTCAATCAAAGGTAAGGGTACAATATCTCTTGATGGTAAGCATAACACTGACAATGTTTACTATGTTGAAGGATTAAAGAATAATCTATTAAGTGTTGGTCAATTAGTTGAGAAAGGATTTCAGTTACAATTTAAAAATGGAAAATGCAAAATCATGAATAGAACTAGTTTGGAAATTGCAACCGGTAATCAAACTAGAGGTAATATCTTTCATTTGAATAACAGTGAAAAGACATGCTTGATTTCACATATAGATGAAAGTTGGTTATGGCATAAGAGACTCTGTCATGTAAACTTTGATTGCATGGTAAAGATCAGTACTACTAAGGCACTTAGAGATCTACCTAAAATTGTCAAACCTCAGAATACAATATGTAAGGAATGTCAATTTGGAAAACAAGTTAGAGCTAGTTTCAAAAGTATTCCAAAAAAATCCAATAATGCTCTTGATTTGATTCACACTGATTTATGTGGTCCAGCTAGAACTAAAAGCTTACAAGGTGATAGATATTTCATGCTAATCATTGATGACTATTCTAGAATGTGTTGGGTTACTTTTCTCAAAGAAAAATCAAAAGCACTCGGAAAGTTCAAACTATTCAAAGCAATGGTTGAAAATGAAACTGGTAAGAAAATAAAATGCTTAAGATCAGATCAAGGAGGAGAATTCACATCTAAGGACTTTAATACATTCTGTGAAGTGAATGGAATCAGAAGACAACTATCAGCACCTTGGACACCACAACAGAATAGAGTTGTTGAAAGGAAAAATAGAACTAGCTTGGATGCAGAAAGAAGTATGTTATCAGAAGAAAATTTACCACATGTGTATTGGAGAGAAGCAGTCAGCACAATGGTCTATACATTCAGCAAAGTTCACATCAAAGGTGAAACCGGTAAGACCCCTCATGAACTATGGTTTGGTAATACTGCTACTCTTAAATATTTTAGAATTTTTGGAAGTAAATGTTATATTAGAAGAGATGAGTATATTGGCAAATTATCTTAGAAGTGATGAAGGAATATTTCTTGGTTATTCATCTAAGAGCAAGGCATATAGATGTTTTAACAAGAGATTGTAGAAAATTGTTAAGAGTACAAATGTAAAAATTGATGAACAATTCAGAGGAATTTCAAGATATATAGACTCTGAACTAGCAATAGAAATTGTGACAAATGAACCTACACCAAATCCACTGGTACAAAATGAAGATCCAGTTACCCCGATAACATCTGAGGATTCCACAATAATTGAAGAATAGCAAACAAAGACACCCCGGTATGTAAGATTGAATCATTTTGAATATCAGATAATTAGAAATAAATTTAAAGGAATTATGACAAGAGGAAGATTGGCAAATGAAGAGGTATGTCTTATTTCTCAAATAGAACCATCATCTATTAATGAGGCATGTGAATATAAATTTTGGATTAAAGCTATGGAAGAAGAATTAGAAAAATTTGAGAAAAATAACACTTGGACATTAGTTCCCCGGCCTAAAGATAAAAATGTAATTGGAACCAAATGGGTATTTAGAAACAAACTTAATGAAGATGGTAAGGTTGTTAGAAATAAAGCAAGACCAATATGTAAGGGATATTCTCAGAAAGAAGGAGTTGATTACAATGAAACCTTTGCATCGGTAGCTAGAATTGAGGCAATCAGATTATTCTTGGCTTTTGCAGCACACAAGAACTACAAAGTTTATCAAATGGATATTAAATATTTATTTCTGAATGGAGATCTTGAAGAGGAAGTATATATTGAACAACCTAATGGATTTTCTTTGATAGATGATAATGATATGGTTTGTAGGTTAAGGAAAGCTCTATATGGATTAAAACAAGCTCCAAGAGCTTGGTATGCAAGATTGGATAAGTATCTTTTAAAGATTGGTTTTACTAAAGGAAATGCAGACAACAATTTATATTACAAAATAACTAATGATGACATCTTGATTATAGAAGTATTCGTTGATGATATAATCTTTGGAGGAGAAGATGGTTTATGTAAGGAATTTTCTACTAAAATGTAGCAAGAATTTGAAATGTCTATGATTGGAGAAATAAAATTCTTTTTAGGATTGTAGATTTCACAGACTAATAAAGGTATATTCTTGAGTCAATCCAAATACTTGAAAGAGTTACTAAAGAAATTTGGGATGGAGAACTCTAAACCGGTAAGCACACCTATGACTACAAATGACAAATTATCTCAAAGGGATGAATCTACACCTGTTAATCCAACTAGATACAAATCTATGATAGGAGGTTTACTGTATTTAACACAAACCAGACCTGATATTATAAATGCAGTATGCATTATTTCTAGATTTCAAAGTAATCCTAGAGAAAATCATGAATCAACAGTAAAAAGGATTTTCTCGTACTTACAAGGCACTAGAAATCTTGGATTATGGTATCCTAGAGATGAAAACTTTAAATTATGTGCATACACAAATGCAAATTGGGTAGGAGATGTGGATGATAGAAAAAGAACCACCGGTGGAGAATTCTTTCTTGGAAACAAACTAGTTTCTTGGTTGAGTAAAAAATAGAGTTGTACATCTTTATCAACAACAGAATTAGAATATGTTGCAGTAGCAACTAACTGTACACAGGTACTATGGCTTAAGCAAATGTTGAAAGACATAAAGGTAAAATGCAAGGAACCTATTACCATATATTGTGATAACACTGCAGCAATTGATATATCTAAGAATCCAGTACTACATTCTAAAACAAAACATGTTTCTATCAAACTGAATTTTCTAAGGGAAAAAGTTGAAGAAAAGGAGATAAAACTGGTTTATGTGAATTCACAAAACATTTGCCTAAGGAGACTTTTGAATATCCTAGAGATTAGCTTGGAGTCATACCACCACCGGTAGAGAATTAGATAGTTGATGATTGTCATCAACTAGCAGAATTAAAAGATAGATCTTTTACTCCAGTCTTTGATGAGGAAGCTACTTCTCAGGGGGAGTAGTTGGTATACTGAATTGATTGGTAAGAACTTGGCTTTGTTATAACTTTGGCATTTGATGTCAAAGGGGGAGAGATATATGGAAAAACACATTATCTTTTGGAGAGATTGGATGGAAACTTTGGATAACACGTGTTGCTCCCAGGGGGAGAGATTGTTGTTTAGGAGAGACTATTACTCTCTATATTCTGGTTATGATCTTTTTGGAGATTGTTGGTTTTTGGCATGTCTGTTTTGGCACTTTGATGGTTTTTCCATCTTGTGTTTCCATCAATGCCAAAGGGGTAGATTGTTGGTATTTTGGTATAGTTTTGTCATTGATGTCAACACCTACTAAAACACTAGCACTTTGGAGATCCAACAACATTCACCGGCAAGCAAGTAACTATTGCACAGTTATTGGTATATGGTTCACCGGGAGGATATAATGATCACCGAGACTTGAAATGATATGGAAGACACTTGGTAATATCAAAGACATTGTATGGACATCTTATCTTAATGAATTAATCATTGGTATATTCATATTTTCTTATTTTCTTTTACTGGCAAATAGGTCCAAGGTTACACCAGCAGGTTTATCTTTTCTAGATCAGCATGGCACACTATGGAGATGATTAATTATTGTTGTAAATGCATTAATACTATAGACATCTAAAAATGGTCAACGCTTGTGGAGTCATACTTTAACATTTGCACATTGCCTTATTTTATGGTTTTTGTGTCGCATTAACATTTCTTCTATGTTACGCACTTGGACTTTATCATTTGCGAGCATCGAGTCCTTCTTCTTCATTCTTCATTTGTCTCACTTTCAAATTTGGTCTTTTTGATAACAATCTTCAGTCATGATTTTGGTCGATCTTATCTTTTCGCATCAATGTGCTTGTTCATTTGTCATCATTTTGGACATCGTCAATCCTAATTAGGGTTTTGTCCTCTTTTTAATCTTGTCATCTGGTGATCGATCTATCATCGATCATTGTCATTTTCAATCTTGTCATCTAGTGATCGATTTGTCATCGATCATTGTTATTTTCAATCTCGTCATTTTGCGTTTGATTTGTCATCAATCGTTGTCATTTTGCGATCAATTTGTCATCGATCGTCGTCCTTCGCAATCATGTCAATTTGGATCAATTAGTCATTGTTCCTCATCAATTGGCGCATTTATCAATCAAATCATTTATCAGATTTGGTCTTTTATCAAGTCAGAATCATGATCAAATCGATCCTACATCAAGACCTAATTGTCGTCCTTGCATTTCTAATTCATCTTCTAGGGTTTTATGATTTATTCATTTAACCTTGTTTGTCATTTTCCCTCTAGGTTAAATAATTTATTTATTTATCCTAAGTTTTCTTGTCACAATTAAATGTTTATTTAATTGGCTAACTAATTCCTCCCTCTTTTTGTGAATTAATTAATGAATGAAAAATTATTAATTAATTTACCTAATTTTCCAATTTACTAATTTCTCCTAATTCCTAATTTTCTAATTTTCATCAATTTTCTAATTTCCTAATTTCTAATTCATCTAATTTTCTATTTTCTCTAATATTTCTCCTAATTTCATGGGAATGACATAGCAAATTTGTCAATTTGTCATAATTTGTCAATCAATCAATTTTGCATAGCAACCTTATCATAATTTTGTCATAACTTGTCAATCAATCAATCTCGCATAGAAAGTGTCAATTTGTCATAATTTGTCATATTTGTCATTCTTGATTTGAAATTTCCTTTCAAATCTCTTCATGCTAATCTTGTCATCTCTCCAATTTGTCTATAAATTGGATGAATTTCTTCAATCAAAGAGCCCAATTGATCACATTTTTGAATCCCCGAATCAATCATGCTTCTAGTATTCTTGCGCTACCATCTTGTCAATCTTGCTTTCACACTATGCTTATGCACTTGAAGGTGAGATCCACAAAACAAAGCAATTTGAAGGAGAAAGAATGACAATGGAGAATCATGGAGGAGACATCCGCATTTGTGATGGTTTGCGTTTGAATCAAATGTTTTATTTCCATATCTCTATTAAATGTTTGTAGGTTTTGTTATCATTGCAATCTAGTTTTGTGATTGAGCTAGTTTAATGTTTATATTGCTTTGATGATTTCCAGATTCCTATCTACAAATACGACATGTTCAATCGGTTATTGCATTGGATATTATATTATTTGTAAAATATTTTTATTATAATATCTTGTAGAGCCGAGCTACTAAAATTGGTCTTAGGTTATGGTATAAAGGTAAGATCTTATTTGTAAGATCAAGTGTGGAATGCAGAAAAAGAATTGTGTGAAGGTATATGCGAGATTAAGCAGTGCAATACATGCAGACATCATTTGAAGGTGAAGTTAGGTTTTTGTGAAAGCATATCAGCATTGCATCGATACTGAATCCAGCATATGAAGATGCTATTTTGTGCTGTACATTCTTATTGGATTTAACCATCCAACTGTAGTCAGTGTGACTCCCATTTTGTGATTGAGCAGTGAGCTCTAGGCTGTTGGCCTTTCTACATGTACAGACCCCATTTATGTACACTTACTATCTACAGTAGTATCATCTGATTGTGGGTAAGGTTTCCCACCGTGGTTTTTCCCCTTACAGGGTTTCCATGTACAAATATTGGTGTCATGTGTTATGGATGACTTTATGTTTATGTTTCATGCATTAATCTTTACTGGTATAGCAATTAACTGTTAAAACTGTCTACCGACATACTTAACTAGTTTACCGGTATTAAGCATTAAGTTGGTTAAGTTGTTTTTGGTTTGAATTTATTAGTCAACTGATTCACACACCCCCCCTCTCAGTTGTCTCCGGGACCTAACATTATGAACATGAAAAGAATCGCCACCAAACCATAAAACATTACCAGTCAAAAGATCTTGTTACCAGTTCTCAAACCCTAGTTGATTATATAATAGTCAATTACAAACATGACTTTCAATTTTCCAAACATGATGTGGTTCATATCATAGACTCATTATGATGTCATAAGCACACATTCCAAATCGCAACACCTGACTCAACACAAATTACTTCCACAACCATCTGCTTCTTTGTTCCTACTTACCGATTCACTAGAACTTGGCATTTTTGCTTTCCAACTCAATTCAATTCAATCCATTACTGGTTAGACTTAACTAGTAGACTTAGATGACATACCAAGCATAAACAAACATGGAAAAATATAGTTTCCATCAATGACAACACAAATAATTGATCATCAAGTATCATATCATAATTATATCATCATCAATAGTCCATCAATATATCATCACCAACAATCCTTTAATATATCATCACCAACAGTCCTTCAATATATTATCAACAATAGTCCTTTATCGATACACCATCATCTCCATGAATTATGCCAACATTCCAACAGTTGTGTTTTAAATACCTATCTATTTCATGCCTTGAGTGGGTTTTTTTCTTCCTATGGCTTGGTAATTTATGCTTTGAAGGATACAATATTGGATTTTCTCTTATTTTCCATTTATCTTGGTGCTACAAGGATTATATTGACCTCTTCTATGTCTAGTACCTATTCTGGATTTCTAGTTGTCCACTTTATTTTGAACTTTGTTGCTAGTTTGATCTTCATCTCTATCTTGGTATTTGGTATAGGTGGATCTTGGGTTTCTAATGATGAGGGGATCTCTATTGGTGATAGGGGTGTTTCTACTTAGTCTTCTCTAGTTTCCTTGATCTTGGCTTTGCATGATAGTAGAGATGTTTTGGTTTGTTGTCTTGTTACTTTGGCCAAGGTTGATGATGCTAAGTATGCTTATGTCTACATGAGTCGAGGAGATATTTTTGTTGTTGTTATCCTGGATTTAGTTGCACCTTGTCTCTATTTTTGTTATGATGTTTTTGTTTTCCCCTTTGTTAGCTAGGGATTTCTTCTATTTTTTGGACATGTGGTTGTCCTTGAGTTGTGGTGCGGATTTCTATTATTTTTTCTTTGTCTATAATAATTGTCCCTATTTCTTTAAGTCCAATTATAGAATTTTATTTTTGGTTAGTGGTAGACATGGGTGGGTTTTAAATGGTTCTTTCTTAGGATACTCCTATTGAGGTGGAGTGCTCTCTAAGCAAAATATCTTTTAGGTGTCATTATTAGGTTGATGGATATTTAAGATTTTCTTGTTTCTAAGATTTGGAGCTATTGTAAGAGGATTTAATTTTTCTCTTTATTGGATCCTACCCTTGTTTCTCTTATTAAGGTGGAGAGGGTCCTCCTTTTGAGGTGGAGTTGTCTTTTATTGAGGTGAAGACATTTTTTACAAGAGAAGTTGGGTGGTTCTATAAGGGTTCTATTATTTCCCTTTGTTTAGTTATAACTCTTTTCATCCTTTCATGGTGGATTTTAAGAGTGGCACTCAAATCTACTTTTGTTGCTCCTATTGAGGTGGATCTTGAGGAAGGAGAAGGATTCATACACTTGTATCAAAGAAAAGATAACATTAAAATTATTATTCTTCTTTATGATTTTATTCTTGTCTCTAAGGATTAGGTGTTATTCTGAGGATTTGGTAGCTACTAAGAGGGGGGTGAATCAGTAGTTAAACAAATCTGCAATATTTTCAAAACACTTCAAAAACCAGTACCAATAACTACCCAAACATACTGGTTAGAAAAATTATCAAACCATTCATTCTAGTGTTCATCATTATACAAACAAAGGAATGATATCAAATCCACACATCAACAATGCATCACCACATGAACAAAGAGATTTTTCACATGGAAACCCAAATGGGAAAAACCACGGTGGGAATTAGCTCCCACAATATACTTGCACTCTTTCAACATGCACCCGGTAAAAGGCCTATCCTGGTTAGGAGCTTTACAATATGCCCGGTTAAGAGAAGACCCTGTTAGGAGTCACCCGATGAAGGGATTTTACCTTAGCCCAATTAAGAGTAACCTTGTTAGAGGATTTTAAACTCAAGCTAATGAGCAACCTAGTGAAGGGATTTACAAATAAGACCTATTAGGATCTACCTGGTTAAGGGATTTCAAACTGTTGTAACTGTTATGGAACAATAGCGCAAATGATCTCATCACAACACTTCCTTGCTTGCTAGTAAAGATACTTTTCAACTCGTCTACTACAAACATGCAGACTCTTCGATCTGGTTTGACACACTCTTCTTCTCAAATAACTGACACAAAATCTCTTCTCAAACTCAACCTATATACACTTTCAACTAGGTCAATTTCATAACCCTAACCACATTCAAAACTCAATGAATTTTTAATAAGCACAGAAAAACAATCTTCCAAAATACATTACAAATCATTACAACAAATTTCAAGACAATTTCCACCATTGACTGATCACCGCACATCAACTTGATAAGTAGCCAAACCCTTGTCACATTTTGCTAAGCACTTTGCTGCTTCCCAAGAAATTTGATCTATGTACATGCTCAAACACAATCTTATCATCACACATGATTTTTGACATGTCATCACTAAGTTATGAACATGATAAGATTCATCGCCAAACCATAAATCATTACCGATCAAAAGATCTGTTATTGGTATAAATTCTTCTTCACAGAGTTTATGATAATCAATCATAACTCACTCAATATATTAAATATGCTGATGTGGTTGCAATCACAAACTCATGCCAATTTCAAAATCATATATTTCACACCACAACATCTAACTTTTCACCAATCGTCCATATCGGTATCTTGATCATCACATTGTTCATGCTTACCTTGCAGTAAACCGGTTTATCAGTTTTGTTGTCTAGCACATTCTTCTACCGGTCAAGATTTACCGGTAGGCATAGATGACTTAGATGACTCAACAAACGTGGTTTCCATCAATGACAACACAAATAAAGTCATCAAACAACTTACAATTATATCATCATCATCTAGCCAACAATCTCCATCAACTTTACCAACTTTACCGGTTATGCCAACAATAACTTTACCAGTCATCTTCTCATCTCATCACCAATTATGTTCAATACCAATAATCTCCCCCTTTGGTATTGATGGAAACACCAAGAAAATATGGCAACACCAGAAGACTCATTATGCAAAACTAAATGCTCACCATAGATAACACTCTAATAGTTATGACTGCTGCACTAGATCTTCACTGCTCTTCTCCTTCTTTTCTTTACTTCTCCCTATATCATTGTTCTTCTCCCTTTAATTTTCTTCTCCCCATTTTACGACAATGCCAAAGGTGAAAAGTGTCAAATTCATCTTCTATTTCTCTTGTTTCCTTCATCTCACCTGCTCCCCTTGAGGAGTAGCCCACTTCTCATTAATCCATAGTGAAATATTTTCAATTAGTCCACTGGATTGATGCTTCAACAACATCTTAGTTGACCTTTGGTAGGGGTATAGCCCCTAGATTTCCTCTAAGATATTCAAAGGTAGCCTTAGGCAATGGCTTAGTGAATATATCTTCCAACTACTCCTTGTGATGTAGGAGCATCCCCAGTTCATAGCAATCTTGCATCAACCAAAAACATTTTCTTTCTATTTTTCTTTTTGTTTGCAGTTTCAGCTTTTCTTTCTGTGTGTCCTAGTTTTGTCTTACCAGATCCTATGGAGTTGGATTATACTTGAAGACTTGATCATCTTTCTTATTCTTGACCGCATCGCATTTGGATCATTTTCTGACAAGTTATCACTATCGGATTCCTTGACAGTTGCCTGTTACGACTTGATATTTCTTGTTATCGGTTGCCTAGAGTTATTTTGGTGATCTGCCAGAACTCCTTCCAAAGATTGCAGAGCCTTGGGCTTTGATTCTGATGTTCATTGGCATGTGGCCAACTTTTTATCATGATCTAAACTCCATTCTTTGGATTTTCCAGAGGAATCTCTTGGCAGAGGATGACCTTGTTAATTTTACACGTTAGGTCTTGTTCTTCAGGTTTCGATCCCTTTTTGGGTTGACTAGATTCTTTAGATCACATATATAATTGTATGCGCATTAGAATGTAATCAATCAAAGAATCAAGTAGCGAAACTGTGCATAGAAGATAGATCTTAAGATTGAAGGTCCTGATTGTGACCTATTCTATATGTTCTACCGAGCCTGTGATCTGGTTATGCTGTAACCCGATTGTTACTGGTTTGTTGTAATCAACTTTCATGAAATAAAACAATCTGTTTTGCATTGCCTCCATCATATCTTTGTCTTTCTATTGTGTTTACTCTTACTGACTGGTCTGGATTGATCTCTTTGAGGTCCCTCCTCACCAATGACTACTTGAAATGGTATCATAGTGAATTTTCTTTCTGGAGGTTTCCTGTCCTAAATTTTTTCTTGTAGGGTGGCGGATTGCATATCTGACCTGCAGCTGTAGAGGACTGGTGTGAACGGTGGCACGAAGAGGAGCTGGGAATGGTGGAGCTTGTGGGAATGTAGATCTTGTTGTGATGGAGATGTTGCGAGATATAGCAACCCAGTTGGAAGCCATGGAGACAGCCCAAAGAAGAGGCCAACATATTGAAGATGTAAGCGAAGATGAAGTAGAAGAAGCCCCAGCAGAACAAGAAAACCCACTAGTGGTTGATCTAGGTGAGGAAAGGTTTTTGAGGGTTTTCAGTAGGGTGAATACTAAACCTCATTTTATTCTAGTGGAATACGATGGGAAGTTGGATTCGGATGAACTAATGGATTGGATCTCAGAGATGGAGAAGTATTTTGATTTTGAAAACAATTCAAAAGAGAGGAAGGTGAAATATGCTTGTAGCCAGTTAAAAGGTCATGCATCTCTTTGGTGGGAGAATTTGCAAGTTGATAGATAAAGAAGAGGTAAAGAGAAGATTAAGACATGGGATTGTATGATTACTAAGTTGAAATCAAAGTTTATGCCAGCTGATTATCAAGTGAATCTATTTCGGAAGTTGCAGAATTTGAGACAGAAGGAATCTAGTGTGAAGGAGTACACCGAAGCATTTTATAAGTTAAACATCAAATCCATCCAGTGTTGATGATGAATTTGAACAAGTTGTAAGATATTTGAATCGATTGCAGATGTCTATGCAAGATGAACTCAATTTGATCAAATTCAACAGTGTTGAAGAGGCTTACCAGTATGCCCTAAAGCCGGAAGAGAAGCTAAACAAAAGACATGAGCAAAGGCAGAGAGATAGAGGTGGAAGGTTTACCGGAGGAAGATTTTTAGGAAGAGGATATATCAAATGAAGAGGAAACTATACAGATCAGAACAAGCACAAGGAAGTGAATAAAGAAGTTAATTCATATCGAAAAGATGATAGAAATTTCTACCGGAGGGGAGAACCAGATGGCTACCAGAATGAGAATTTTTGAAGACAAGACAAAAGAAAATTTAGAGAAACTTGATATAAGTGTGGAGGAGAAGGACATTGTTCATTAGAGTTTAAGAAGATAGAGAATACCAGAAGATAATTAGTGGTGGAAGATAACCCTACTAGATTAGACAACAAACTAGAAGATGGAGAACTATTGATGATGAGGAGAGCTTTGTGTCATACTGGAGGAGATGAACAACCCTTGTAGAGGAAGAATTTGTTCAAGACCAAATGTAAGGTATCCAGAGAGTGTTGTAAAGTTGTTATTGATAGTGGTAGTTCAGATAATCTTGTTTCATAAGAAATGGTTAATAAGTTGAATTTGGAGAGACTGAAACACCCTAAGCCTTATCAGATGGCATGGATTCAGGATGAACATAAGTTGTTAGTAAGTGAGCAATGTTTGGTGAAATTAAAAATTGGGAATTATCATGATGAAGTCTTGTGTGATATTATGCCTATGGATATTTGTCATCTTTTGTTGGGTAGACCTTGGTAGTTTGATAGACAAGCAGTACATGATGGGAGGAAGAATACATACACAATTGTGGCCAATGGTATGAAGAAAACCTTGTTGCCTTTGGAGGAACCTTTGAAGAATGAAGTTTGTATGAATGCTAAAATCTATTTGGTAGATGGAAGGAAATTCTTGGATGGATTGAGACATGAGAATGTGTGTTTTCCCTTAATTCCTAAGAAGACTGAGAAACCGGAACCGAAAGGAGAACAACCAAAAGAAACAAAAGAATTGCTGACAAAATATGAAGACATCATTTCAGAATATGTATTTGATGGATTGCCACCTGTGAGAAGTATTAGTCATTGCATGGACTTGGTTGTTGGAGCTAGTTTGCCTAACGAATTTGCACACCAATTGACACCGGTAGAGAATGAAGAGTTGAATAGACAAGTGTATGAGCTATTGAAGAAAGGTTTGATCAAGAAAAGTTTGAGCCCTTGTGCAGTATTAGCACCTAATAAGAATGGAGAGTGGAGAATGTGTATTGATTCCAGAGCAATAAACAAGATCATAGTGAAATACCTATTTCCTTTGCCTAGGATGGATGACATAATGGACTATTTGAGTGGAGTGAAGTACTTTACAAAGATAGATTTGAAGAGTGGATATCATCAGATTGGGATCAAAGAAGGAGATTAGTGGAAGACAACATTTAAGAAAAATGAAGGAGTCTATGAATGGTTGGTGATGCCTTTTGGGTTAACTAATGCAAAGAGTACTTTAATGAGGTTGATGAATGAGGTATTGAAGAAATTCTTGGGTAAGTTTGTTATTATGTATTTGGATGACATTCTAATTTTCAATAAGACAAAATAGGAGCATTTGTTGCAGTTGAGACAAGTCTTGCATAGGTTGAGAAAAGAGAAGTTGTTGATAAATATTAAGAAGTGTACATTCATGAAGGATGAGTTAGACTATTTGGGATTTGTGATATCTGAGGATGGTTTGAAGATGGACCTTGAGAAAGTGAAAGCAATTTTTGAGTGGCCTACACTAGAAAGCATTGGAGAGGTAAGATCATTTAATGGATTGGCTAGTTTTTACCGGAAGTTTATCAGAAATTTAAGTTCAGTTTGTAACCCTATGAGTGAGACCATGAGAGGAGATCAAAAGGAATTCAAGTGGACCACCAGAGAAAACAAAGGTTTTGAACTGTTGAAGCAGAAAGTGACTGAGCAACCTATGTTGTCTTTATTGGATTTCAATAAAGTATTTCAAGTGGATTGTGATGCAAGTGGAATAGCAATAGGAGCAGTCTTGAGTCAGGAACAAAGATCAGTAGCTTATTTCAATGAGAAATTGAATGATGCTCAGAGGAGATATTTAGTGTATGATCAGGAGTTTTATGCCATAGTTCAAGGCCTAAAGAAGTGGAGACATTACTTGTTTCCTAAGGAATTTTTGTTGTATACAGATCATCAATCTTTGCACTATTTGATCAATTAGAGTAAGTTGAATCGGAGACATATGAGATGGGTAGAATTCTTGAAGAGTTACACATTTGTGTTGAAGCATAGAAGTGGGAAATATAACAAAGTTGCTAATGCATTGAGTGGGAGAAGGAATTTGCTGACAAAGATGAGAGTGACAGTATTAGGATTTGAAGATTTGAAGACCTTGTGTGATGATGACCCGACTTTTATAGAACCTTGGAAAGAATGTATAGAACCGGTTATGGTAGATAGAAGTAAGTGGTTGCATTACTTCATTCTCAATGGGATGTTATTCAAAGGAGTTTAGTTGTGCATACCTAAGAGTTCTATGAGGGAGAATCTGATAAGGGAGAAACATAGTGAAGGACTAGCTAGACATTTTTGCATTGACAAAATAGTAGCATTGGTGAGTGAGTAGTACTTTTGGCCCATAAGGATGTTAAAAAATATGTGCAAAGTTGCAAATTTTGTGAAGTTACAAATGGTAGTAGTAAGAATGTGAGATTGTATAAACCTTTGATAGTACCGGTAAGACCTTAGGAGGATATAAGCATGGATTTTGTACTTGGATTGCCTAAAACATTGAGAGGGAATGATTCTATATTTGTGGTAGTGGATAGATTCTTGAAGATGGCTCATTTCATACCTTGTAAGAAGATATCAGATACATTGCATGTAGCAGACCTATTTTTCAAGGAAGTGGTGAGATTGCATCGATTACCTAAGAGCATAGTTTCAGGCAGAGACACTAAGTTTGTTGGCTTTTCTTTTAGAACACTTTGGAAAAAGTTGAAGATGGATTTGAAGTTCAGTTCTACTTTTCATCCATAGATTGATGGATAGACAAAAGTAGTTAACCAAAGTTTGGTAAATTTGTTGAGATGTTTAGTGGGAGATAAAACTGAAAGTTGGGATTTGATGCTTGCACAAGTAGGGTTTTCCTACAAGAATTTGGTGAATAGGAGTATCGGAAGAACACATTTGGAGATTGTTACCAGAGTGTATCCTAGAGGTATATCAAAATTAAGGGATATCAACTGTGAAGACTAGAGAAGTTCAGAAGTAGAAGACTTTGCAGATCACATGGCAGCCTTGCATATTCAGGTTAAGCAACATTTGGAAGACATGAACAACAATTATATGAAGAAGACAGATTAGAAGAGGAGACATAAGGAATTTGAAGTTGGCAATGAAGTGGTGGTATATCTAAGAAAAGAGAGATTCTGAGTTGGAACTTATAACAAATTGCAAATGAATAAGTTTGGACCTTGCAGGATTTTAAGGAGCTTTACTTCTATAAATGCATATGAAGTGGAGTTACTTTATAGTTTGAGTATTTCACCTGTGTTTAACATTGTAGATCTTTATGAGTATCATGAACCAGAATTCAGTGAGGATAGTATTGCAGACTTGGAGAAATAGTTGCCTCAGAAGGATTCGGATCAAATTGAAGAGATTTTGGATAGTAGGATTGGACGTAGTACCTAGAGCAGTCAGTATAAGGAGTATCTTGTGAAGTGGAAGGACAGACTAGTTGAAGATTCATCTTGGATTTCTCAGGTAGAGGTAGACCACCTTGGTTTTCCTCTAACCCCAACAATGTAAGAGGCTCACTTTTTCAATAACCCTGGATGTCTGATGCAGGAGCATCAGTGGTTCATAGCAATCTTGCATCAACCAAAAACATTTTCTTTTTGTTTGGCTTTATGTTTGGAGTTTCATCTTTTCTCTCTGTGTGTCCCAATTATGGCTCACTAGATCCAATGATTTGGATTCTACTTGAAGACTTGATCATATTTCTTATTTCCAGACTGCATCACATTTGGATCATTTTCTAGCAAGTTATTGCTGTCGGTTTCCTTGATAGTTTCTTATTACCGGTTGCCTAGACCTATTTTGGTGATCTATCGAAACCCCTTCTAAAGCTTGCGGAGCCTTGGGAATTGATTCTGATGTTCCTTGGCATGTGGTTGACCTTTTCCTGTGATATACACTTCATACTTTGGATTTTTTAGAGGAATCTCTTGGTAGAGGCCGACCTTGTTAATTTACACGTTAGGTCTTGTTCTTTGGGTTTTGATCCCTTTTTGGGCCGACTGGGTCCTTTGTATCACATATATAATTATAAGTGTGTACTATAATGTAATCAATCAAAGAATTAAGTAGCGAGACTATTCATAGAAGATATATCTTAAGATTCAAGGTCCTGGTTGTGACCTATTCTATATGTTCTACTAGATCTGTGAGTCGGTTATGTTGTAACCCGATTGTTACCGATTGGTTGTATTCAATTTTCATGAAATAAAACAATCTATTCTGCATTGCCTCTGATGAGCCTAAATAATGACTCTATTTTGATAGATTTTTTATATAATAATCCTGCCTAGGTCTTATGATTAGATGACATTTGGATTATAATACTCTTTTAAGTTTATACCTTTTAAGTTTTTTTGAGACTGGTTTAACTTATACTTAAGGATGTCATATAATGATCTATCTATGCAAATATCTGAAAATAATTATAAATATGGTTTACATTATATCATGTTAGCATTAGTATATACACATGTTTTGTTGTGCACATTAATATCATGATGTAGAGTCAGCAAAGGTGAAGTAAAGACAAATGGCAGTTCAAAAGATCATCAAATATATACTTGCAATGCAGACCCAGTCAAAGAAATGAAGTAATGATGAAAACCACTTGACTGGTTCTTCAGCAGATTAATTTATGAACATTTATAACTGTTCTTAGTGGAGCTTAGATCTAGGAGGCTAGTCATGCTATATTTTCTCAGCTGCAGGACAAATGTTGTTCTGTTGTCCTACACTGACTTCTTCTCTTGTAAATAAATCATGTTCACCTATTTCATAGGAATGTGGTCAATCAATTAGAAGTTTGTTATAAGTTTTCCTATAAATAAAGGGATCTCTCTCCTCTCGAGGATAGCAGAGAGCAACCAAAGTATCTTGTAATACATAGTCTTCTGGTATTGTTTATGTATTTTCCAGTCAAGATGAAATAAAGATATCAATACAATTTTGAATAATTAGATAATTGTAATTTGAAGTTCTTGAGATACTCACTCAAGGGGGCCCACTTGGTGAGTAATCCTTTGTATGTTTCAGTTAGTTTTATACTTTTGTAGCAGTTGTTTCTATGGTTGTCTATTCCTATAGCCATAGGAAGTAGTTCCTATGTCTGTTCCTGCAGCCACATCAGCAGAGTAGTTCCTGCTGCCCGCCAGAACTTTGTCATTTAATAGTAGTTGTTTAAGGTAATTTCCAGTTGTAAGATTAAAGTATTAGTTCATTTGAGATTCTATATGTTTACTTCAATAAGAATTTCCTTTCCTACAGTAATATAGGATGGTTGCAATATGAACTTGGTGCACAGACAGTGCTAGCCCATTTCAAGTTTACGTCCCTGGTTGATAACTAAATGAACCTTTGCCATAGGAAAATTTAGCTATTTAAGGATATTCAATCTCATAATTGTGTTTTATTACCTAGTTACCATTCTAGTTGTGAGGACCAACAACCTCCATCATATCTTTGTGTTTTTGTTGTGTTTACTCTTGTTGATCGGTCCAGATTGATCTCTTTGAGGTCCCTACTCATTGGTGACTACTTCACCTTGCTTGACATGTGCTCCATCCTGACTGTCTTTTCTTGCACTCTCTCTCCTAGAAAATGATGCTTTAGTTCAATATGCTTTGTTCTAGCATGCAATACCGAGCTCTTTGAAAACCTTATAGCACTTGTATTATCACAATATATGATCATCGGTTTTGTTATAGTCTCCTTGAATCCCTCCAATACATGTCTCATCCATATAGATTTTGTACAATTCATGGATGCAGCCACATAATCTACTTCTACTGTAGATAGAGAAATACAACTTTGTTTCTTACTAGTCCAAGATACCAATCTTCCTCCTAGAAACAATGTGGCATAGGTTGTGCTCTTTCGGTCATCTACATTACCTGCCCAATCAGCATCTGTGAATACCTTCAAAGAGAAGTTGCCTTTGTATGGATACCATAATCCATAATCAATAGTTCATCTAAGATACCTAGAAATTCTCTTCACTATAATCATATGAGTATCTTTAGGATTATTCTGAAATCTTGCCACTATACCAACTACATGAGAAATGTCTAGTCTACTATGAACAACATAGTGTAGTTTCCCAATCATGGATCTATACTCAGTTTTATTCACTAGATTTGAATCATCTTCCTTGGATAATCTGCAACCAGTAATCATAGGAGTTCCAACTAGTTTACAGTCTTCCATTCCAAAGGTTTTCAATACCTCTTTCACATATTTAGACTGACTAATAAAGATGCCTCCTTTCATCTGTTGGACGTGCAAACCAATGAAAAATTTGATTTCTCCTATCAGAGACATTTCAAATTCCTTTTTCATTTCTTTTGCAAAAGATAAACTCACATCATAATTTCCTTCAAATGTGATATCATCAACAAATACTTATGTAATTAATAACTTTTCTCCTTCAGTCTTCAAGTAAATGTTGTTGTCCTCATTGGTTCTCTGAAATCCAATCTTTATCAAGTGTGAATGGATTATTTTATAACATTTCCTCAAAGCTTGCTTTAATCCATATAAAGCTTTATGCAGTTTGCATACCATATCCTTGTCTTCAGTCAATGCAAACCCATCCAATTGTTCTATATAAACCTCTTCTTCTAGAATTCCATTCAAAAATGTAGACTTCACATCCATCTAGTAAACCTTGAATCCCTTGAATGCAGTAAATGCAAGTAACATTCTAACTGCTTCAAGTCTATCAACCGGTGCAAAGGTTTCTCCATAATCCTCACCCTTCTTCTTGTGCATATCCTTTGCAAACTAGTCTAGCCTTGTTCCTAACCACTTAACCATCTTCATTCAATTTGTTTCTAAACACCCACTTAGTACCAATCACATTTTTATCAACTAGTCTGGGGAAAAGTGACCAAGTGTTGTTCTTCTCTATTTGATCAAGCTCTTCATTCATAGCCTTTATCCAATCATCATCCTTAAGAAATTCTCTCATTGTCTTCAGTTCAACCATGGAAATCAGACAAGCACTTTCTCTGATCATTCTTCTTGTTTGTACTCCAACATTCCTATCTCCAGTTATCTGATCTACTGAGTAATTCAACTTTACATATATAAGTATAATTGGTTCTAGTATAGAGGTCTCTTCTTGTTCTTCATCTTCATCTTCTTCATCTACTAGTTGAGCAATATCCTCCATATTATTTTGCTTTGCATCATTTTGAACTTTTGGTTCAATAAGCACTAGCTTCCATTCCTCGACTAAATCAGACTTGCTGGTATCATCAGATTTATCAAAATACTCATCAACTTTCACATTAACCCTTTCTACAATCTTCTTGATTCTTTTGTTAAAGCACTTGAATTCTTTTCTCTTAGTTGAACAACCAAAGAAAGTTGCTTCATCACTCTTAGGATCAAACTTTCTGGTATACTCATCTCTCTTTATGTAACACCTATTGCCAAAGACTTTGAAATAACTAACATTAGGAGTACGACCATACCATAATTCATAGGGAGTTTTTTCACTACCTTTATTGACCAATACCCAGTTCATTGTGTATACTACGGTGCTAAATGTTTCTCTCTAAAATATTTTAGGTACATCTCCTTGTATCAACATTGTTCTAGCAGATTCAACTATGGTCTAGTTTCTCCTTTCTACAATTGCATTTTGTTGTGGTGTCCTTAGTTCATACATTTGTCTCTTGATTCTATTCTCATCACAATATTTTACAAATTCAGTTGATGTGAATTCTCCACCCCAGTTAGATCTCAGACACTTGAGGTTCTTACCAGTTTCTTTCTCCACTAAGGCTTTGAATGCCTTAAAATTGATGAAAGCATCTGACTTCTCCTTCAAAAATATAACCCACATCATTCTTGAATGATCATCAGTAAATATCATGAAATATTTATCACCATAAAAACTCCTAGTCCTCATAGGACCACATAAATCAATGTGCGCCAAATCTAAAATATTTTCAGAAGAAAATGATTTTCTCTTGAAAGAGGAAGTAGTCATCTTACCCAACTGACACTCTTTACAAATCACATTGTCTAGTTTGACTAATTGAGGCATACCTCTAACCATACTTGACTTTCTGACCTTAACCAAATTATCAAAATTCACATGACAAAATCTTCTATGCCATAACCAACTATCCTCAACTTTTGTAGAAATAACTTACCTTTTGTCTATTTATTGGTAATAATCAATTCTCCTTTGCATCCTAAAATCATGCACACTCCACTCTTAAACTCAAGATGATAACCTTTATCATTCAGCTCACCAACACTCAACAAGTTATGCTTCAATCCTTCAACCCAATATACATCATCAGCATTACTTTTTCCATCTAAATAAATAGAACCTTTACCTTTTACCATACATGGTGAATTGTTGTCGAATCTCACTACTCCACCATCAAATTCTTCAAGTAAAATTAAACGTGTTCTTGTCACCATTCTATTGGAATTCTACACTCTTATGAGAATAGTTGATGTTGTCATTGATGGCAACCAACTGGGATCCAACTGGCAATCATCAGTCAACCCACCGGCAATTACCAAAACCAGCAATAGACTTCTACATTCATCAGTAGGCACTTCACCGGCAGCAACAATAATGCATACTGGCACTCAAGCCGACATGGAATAAAATTTTGTTTATTGTTTTATATTGTAATTATATTTTGTAAAATCTGACATAGAATGTTGTAAAACACTCATATATATGTATGAAATCTTATAGGTCATTTTGATAGAGATGATATATGAGAGAGAGAGAGGATATGGATAATATTTTGTATAAGGTGATATGGTTGACAACAAAGGTTTTGGTTATAGACTGAACTTAAACCGGTACTGAACTTGGCATAGTTGATGTTGATTTTGAAGTACATTGTATTGGATTTTGATAATCCATTTTGTAAGTCAATGAGACTTATGTTTCATAGTTGAGCATTGAGCTCTAGGCTACTAGCCTTCCTGCATGTGCAGGCCCCTCATTGTAAGTAATATTTATTCATTGGCCAGTGAGTGAATATTGTGGGTCACAAATCCCACCAAGGTTTTTCCCACACTGGGTTTCCTCATTAAATATCTTATGTTATGGTGTGTTCTCTATGTTGTCTATGTTATTCTTATTTGTTGCATTAATTCTTATTTATTGGTACACTATTTTGACATACAAAGCTCTTAATAAGTTTAAATATTCTACTAACTAGTTAGACACTGATTCATCCCCCCCCTCTCAATGTCTTTGGGACTGTCATTGATTCTAACAATTGGTATCAGAGCCTGGTCCTCTATTTTAAAAATCCTAATAGCTTGAGGAATATTTTGACACTACTACAAATGGAGAACTTAAGAAAACAAGTGGAAGAAGCTCTTGTAGATTATGATGTAGAGAAATTGAAGAATATCAAAATTAAAAATGATCTAAGGACTACATAGGAATTCATTAAAGGACTTCAGGAGAACTTTGCTATAGCACAAAATAAAAGAAAAGAACTTCATGAGAAGATGCAGAAAGATCATGATGAAAAAGAAACTCTTAGAGAACTTGCAAACAAGTTGAGACAGGAAAACAGTAATATGAAGAATGAAATGCAAGATATGACTATGAGGTTATGCAAAGATATTGAAGACAAGAAGAAGAATGAAGAAGACTTGACTAGGAGACTCAATGATGTTGGAAATGAAAATTTAAGACTTAGTCATGAAAATGATATGTTGAAGACGGATCTGATTCACATGCAACATGATAAAACTAAGCTTATGAGACAAAAGGGAATTCTGGAAAATAAGTTGGCTACTGCAAATCAACACAAAGATAAATTCAAGAAAAGTTCAAAGGAGCTTGATGACATGCTGAAAAGATAGAAACCTAATGGAGATACAAATGGACTTGGATTTGAAGTTGGAGAAAGTTCTGGTACTACAAACAATCTAGATCAAAACAAACCGGTAAGACAACCTAATGCTTATAAGTTTAATGGCAAATGTTTCAATTGCAACAAATATGGTCATAGAGAAAATCAACATAGATTTAGAAACAATCAAAATATTAATGCACCCACCGGTCAATGTTCCAAATGCAACAAAGTCAGTCATAATTCATAAAATTACAGAATGAATGTGAAATGTTATGTTTGTGGAAGATATGGACACTTATCTAATCAATGCAGAACACAAACCGACATAGGATATGGAAAGGCTAATCAGAGGAATAATGTGACTTGTTACGCTTGTAACAAAATTAGACATATTGCTAAATTTTGTAGAATCAAGACGTCACCAGAAAACAATAAAGGATCCAGTTTGAAAGGCAAAGAAAATGTAGATGAGCTAAAGCAAGAATTTTTAAAACAATGGATTAAAAAGAGAGATCAGATAGTTGATGAAACTTTCTCTATATTGGTAGAACAAAGTAATCCTCCATCAGTAGGAGATTCTTCATCCAACTAAGAGGTAACCCTTTGGGGGTATTGCAGCAAGTTGAAAATCATGCAAATTACCCTCAGTCGATGATGAGAAGATAGATTTCTTCCTTACTTGCAGATGTGTTAAGTTTTCACTTAATCAACGAGAATTTAATGTGGTTGGTGAGAGAAATGTTATTATAAATCAGCTGATTTCCCTAATTTTCGACTCACCGAGCATTCAAATTAACAAAGAATGCGAAAATAGAGTGAAGGCATTCAAGGCAAAGGTGTGAAGTGATTTCTTCAAGCATTCAGAATATTTTCAAGCAGTAAAAGGTATTTTTCAATGGCTTCTTCTTCTGCTCCCGAGTTTATTCGGAAACCTACCGTTGTGGAAAATGTGAAATGCCTTAGGCCCGTATTTAAAATAATTCTTGAAGTTGCTAAGCAAGATGACTCTGTAAGGGTATTTTTGAAAATTCCTAAAGGTGTAGCATTTGCAGAAGACCCTAGGATTTACATACATTGCAATATAGAAGAATTAGGTTCTAAAGAATTGATGAAAATGTTTACTAAGGTAATTTGTGATGAACATGGTGCTATTAAGCCCGAACACGAGATTGTAGAAAATCTAGGTTTTGTGGAAATACTGAACATTCCCCAATTTCTAGAGGAAGTAGTAAAAATTGTTTTGAGTAGAGCACATGGGGAATTCTTATGGCTGGATTATGTTTGCAAAATAACTTGGCAAGCAATTAGGGCAGTAACTAGTTTACCCTCAACCAACAGCAGACCTGATAAGACTAAGAAGATTCCTAACAACAAAGTAATGACCCTAACTGGAGCAACATTTGACAATAGATCACTAAGAGTAAATTATATCAAGGACACCAATGTGAGATTTGTAAGTATGGTGCTAGGTTACAAGACTACACATGCTAACGGGCTAAATTCAGTTTCTAGTATTTGTATAAATAGTGCTTATGAGATGGTTAACAACAATGCAATGATAGATGTGTGTGAATGGCTAAAAGATGAACTCATTGACAATTTAAAAAAGATTTAAGGAGATAAGAAAGGGACATTGCGCTTTGGAAATCTTTTGGTATGTTTAATGTTGTATTTCACTAAGGAGATCCCCGGTACAGGACCTAAAGACTTTGGATATGATATACTAGTAGGAAAACAATTACATGAAGCTTTTACTGGCATGGGAACTGATAGAGACAATAACATAATTTAATACTTCAAAACCTTCCAAGCTAAAATGAGAACTAGAGAAAGATTACCACAGAATGTAGTAGACAAATATGACAAAGAGATTTGCTTTTTTATCAAGAGAGATCAGAAATGGATGGAGGCAGTACTCCCTAGGACTATTTGGGTGACCAAAATGGGATATGAGGTAGATCTTAACATTCTTGAGACATATGCAAAAGCTTTACTGGATACGCCGAGAAAACCATCAAAATAGGTTTTTGGTAGTGCTGAGACTATTGAAAGTGATGTGAATTTGTTGAAGGAAAGAAAGAAAAGAGAAAAATATATTAGAGATGCTTGTAAGAAAGCTAAGGAAATCAAGGAAAATGTAATGAATATCAGTAGCATATCGGCTATTGAGCTTGAAGGACTTCAACCAGAGGCACATATTTCATCGGTTGACACATCTTCTAGAACCAATAGTGAGAAACCAGCAGAGTTTAAGAGAGTTGAAAGGAGGAAGAGAAAAACTTCACTGGTACCCTCTCCTTCACCTGAGAGAGAAAGGACTTCGAGGAAGAAACAATAGGTAGTAAGGGGACCACCAAAGAAACTCACACCAAAGAAGAAACAACAACCTATTACTCCTTTGAATGATTTACTGAATGAGATAACTGATGATGGAAATTTGGCTAATGTGCATAAACTGTATAACACATTTAATGATTTTGACAGGGAAAGCATTGAGAATAGTATAATTTTACGTTTGGACATATATAAAAATATTCTAATTGAAGTTGTGGATGGCTTACCTAATGATCTTTACAGGAGATTGCAAGCAAAAAGGATAGCAGTGATGGAATTAGACAAGAAGCTAAAAATTGAAAAACTTCTAGCTGTACATCCTATAAATTCAAAAGAGGAAATTGATGAATTAATTTCGGGAGCTAACCAATCTGATTTTGCCAGTGGACACCAGCAAGTAAGTTTAATGGCAGGAAGAGTAAAAGAGATTGCAGATGAGACTGCTAATAATTGGGATATATTTTTGTGGAGAAGGAAAAATAAGAGGAAATGAACTGACCGAAGAAGACATTTAAAGCATATCAGAAGGATAAGGACAAGGGAAAAGGAAAAATTGGTGTTATTCCAAACATCAAGATTACTGACAATCTACAGCCACCTTTGGATACTGCACCGATACACATAGATGATCCACCAGTTATTGACACTAAAGGTATTACTCATGATGACACAAATCTTGAATCTGAGATACTCTTCACCATGAATGTGGATACTTAGGAAGTAAATATTGTTGTGGACAAGGATAGTTCAAAGGCTAAGGAAGATAATGTGGAAAGTGACAACTTGGTAGACAAACCAGTAGAAATTGTTGAAGTTGATATGCAAACCCAGACTGATCCACTGGAGGTAAATGCAAGTAAAATGGTTACAACTGATGGAAGCACAGAAGTAGTAAAGGCAATTGGTCAGACATCCAACACATCAGCAAGTGAATTCAGACCTACCAATGTTACAAAGGTACTTTTGGATTCAATCAAAAAGATAACAGATTGCAATGCATTGACCTACAAGGAAATTGATAACACTGTACCTATTGTAAAATTGATTGCACCAAATTGTAACATAGATCATATTAAGGATTCTTTAGGAAAATTGGACACATTGTCCAAATTTATTGTTTACAATGTAATAACCATTGATAAAGAGAATGAGGACTCAAAAAGGAGAGAGTTGAAAAAGAGAAGGACAAATTCTTTGAACACACCATAAATAAGTGTACAGAACACCTGAATACATTATTACTGGCACTAAACACTACAAATTTGGAGTACAAGGAGCTATATAGGGAAACATGCAAACCTCACCTTCTGACAAAGGACATAGACAAGGAAATCAGTAGAACACAGAAAGAAATCGATGACATAGCTGATAACATAATTGGTTCATATGATCACATATCAGTTTTTGAACAGGAAATGGTAGGTTTTGAGGAAAAACTAGAGAAACTTGAGAAAGAAAAGGCAAGGATAAGGTCTAATGCCAGAGAGCTTAAAAATAAACTTGGTCCCAAGTTGGACAATCTTATTTCTCAAAGAATAGAAATATCTAAGGCATTAATTCAAGGAGAATGATCACTAGAAGCACACATGCATTATCTCACCGACACAATCCAACGGACTGAGGCAACCTTGAATGACAAAAAATTTTATGCAAAGTTTAAATTTGGCTTTGGCAGATATCTTTCAAATTGTAACCAATCGGTTACAGACCTTGAGAGCAAAATTTTTGCACTCATTTGACTATTTTTGACAACCTTTTTCATTGATGTCAAAGGGGGAGTAGTGGAGAGAAAAATGCTTATTCAGAGGAGATCATTTTCTCAGGAGGAGCACATCTTTTTGGAAACTTTTTGGACTTAAGTTCTTGGAACAGTTTTTGAATTTTTCTCATGAGTGTTGCAATCAATGCCAAAGGGGGAGATTGTTGGCATTCTACACTCTTATGAGAATAGTTGATGTTGTTATTGATGGCAACCAACTGGAAACCAACTGGAAATCATCTATCAACCCACTGACAGTTACCAGCACCAGCAATAGACTTCTACATTCATTGGCAGGCATTTCACCGACAATAGCAATAATGCATATGGGCACTCAAGCCAACATGGAATAAACTTTTGTTTATTGTTTTATATTGTAATTATCTTTTGTAAAAGCTGACATGGTATATTGTAAAAGACTCATATATATGTCTGAGATCTTATAGGTCATTTTGATAGAGATGATATATGAGAGAGAGAGGATGTAGATAATATTTTGTATAAGGTGATATAGTTGACAGCGAAGGTTTTGGTTATAGACTGAGCTTAAATTGGTACTGAACTTGGCATAGTTGATGTTGATCTGAAGCAGTACATTGTATTGGATTTTGATAATCCATTTTGTAGGTCAGTGAAACTTCTATTTTGTAGTTGAGTAGTGAGCTCTAGGCTACTAGCCTTCCTGCATGTGCAGGCCCCTCATTGTAAGTAATATTTATTCATTGGCTAGTGAGTGAATATTGTGGGTCACAAATCCCACTAAGGTTTTTCCCACACTGGGTTTCCTCATTAAATATCTTGTTTTATGGTGTGTTCTCTATGTTGTCTCTGTTATTCTTATTTGTTGCATTAATTCTTACTTACCGGTATATTGTTTAAAGTTTTGACATACAAAGCTCTTAATAAGTTTAAATATTTTGCTAATCGGTTAGACATTGATTCACCCCCCCCCTCTCAGTTTCTTTGGGACTATCATTGATTCTAACACGTTCATGTGATGTGATCAACCACTATCAATGAACCACTCAACACTACTATCAATATGACATACTAAAGCTTTCTTGTCAGAGCGATCTTCCTTAACAGCTACAAAAACAATTTTCTCATTGTCTTCATCCTCAGATTCCACATCGGTAACACCTTCATCAACTACAACATAACATTGTTTCTTTCCTTTTCCTTTATACTTTCTAAACTTTTCCTTCTTATCACTATTAGGACAATTAGCACCAATATGTCCTATCTTGTTACATGAGAAACATTTAAGAGGAATCTTTCATTTGTTCTTACCGGTGCCTCTAGGAAGTTTCTTTGCCAATAAAGCCTCAATTTCCATCAATTTATCTTCACCATCCACTTCTTCATTACCACCGCCATGATGACTTGACCTATAAACATCCTTTCCTTTTTCTTACCAGTGCATTAGATACTGATGCTTTGAAAGTAGATTCTACTTTAGGTACACTATTGTCAAAGCTATTCAACTCAAAAGCAGTAAGCTTGCCTATCAAAGAATCAACTATAAATTTATCTTTGTTGACTGACCTCAATTCTTTGATAGCAGATACTCTAATAGCATAAGTAGGAAATAAGGTTCTTAGCATTTTAGTTACCACTGTGTCTTCAGTTATGGATCTACCAGCACTTTTGATTCCTCGAACTACTTTTATTCTTTGTCCATACTAGGTGATGTTCTCACCTTCCATCATCTTCATGTCATCAAATTTGCCTCTTAGGCTTTCTTCCTTATCTTTTTGCACATACACATCTCCACCATAAATAAACTTCAACTTTTCCCAAACTTCATAAGTTGTTTCAAGACCATGGACATCAATATACTCTGAATCATAAAGTGTACTTACAATGGCTTCCAATGTTTGAATATTCTCCTGTTGTTCCTTAAGTTGATCTATAGTAAGAGTATCGGTAGGAGGTGAATACTAATTTTCAACATGCAACCAAAACTGTTGCCCCATTCCTTTGATGTAGATCTTCATTTTATCACTCCATATTCTGTAGTTATCCTTTGTGAACTTAAGACCCTCCTTCTTCATCATCTCATATCTTTACCTCAAGTGGTTAAGCTTCTACACAAAGAGATTCTAGTGCTCTAATACCAATTGTTATTATGAGGGTCTGGTAGCTACTGAGAGGGGGAGGTGAATTAGTAGTTAAACAAATTTGCAATACTTTTAAAATGCTTCAAAAACTAGTACCGATAACTACTCAAACATACCAGTTAGGAGATTTACCAAACCATTCATTCTAGTGTTAATCATTATACAAACAAAGTAATGATATCAAATCCACACATCAATAATGCATCACCACATGAACATAGATATTTTTCATGTGGAAACCCAAATGGGAAAAACCACGGTGGGAATTCAACACGTATAAAATATTTGCACTCTTTCTGAATGTGCCCGATTAAAGGCCTAGTCTAATTAGGAGCTTTACAATATGCTCGGTTAAGAGTAGATCTTGTTAGGAGTCACCTATTGAAGGGATTTTACCTTGGCCCTGTTAGGAGCTCTACCATGTTAGGATTAACCTTATTAGAGGATTTTAAACTCAAGCTAATGAGCCACCTAGCGAAGAGATCTACAAATAAGACTTGTTAGGATCTACCCAATTAAGGGATTTCAAACTACTCTAACCGTTAGGGAACAACAGGGCAAATGATCTAATCATAGAATTTCCTTGCTTGCCTGTACAGATCCTTTTCATCTCAACTCTGTTGCACACATGCAGACTCTTCAATCTGGTTCGGCACACTCTTCTTCTCAAATCACTGACACAAAATCTCTTCTCAAACTCGACCTAAATAAACTTTACAACTAGGTTGGTTACATAACCCTAGCCACATTCAAAATTCAATGAATTTTCAATAAGTGCAGCAAAACAATCCACCAAAATACATTACAAATCATTACAATAATTTTCAAGACAATTTCCACCATTGAATGATCACCGCTCATCATCGTATATCGATTTGATAAGCAATCAAACCCATGTCACATTCTGCTAAGCACTTTGTTCGTTCCCAAGAAATCTAATCTGTGTACGTGCTCAAACATAGTCTTATCATAACACGTGGTTTTTGACATGTCATCACTAAGTTATGAACATGATAATATTCACCGCCAAACCATAAATCATTACCGGTCAAAAGATTTGTTACCGATATACATTCTTCTTCATATAGTTTGTGGTAGTCAATCACAACTCACTCAATCTAGTGAATATGTTGATGCAGTTGCAATCACAGACTCATGCCAATGTCACAATCATATATTCCACACCACAATATCTAACTCTTCACCAATCGTCCATACCAGTATCTTGATCATTGCACTGTTCTTGCTTACCTTGCAGTAAACCGGTTTAGCAGTTTTGTTGTCTAACACATTCTTCTACCGATCAGGCTTTCCCGGTAGGCCTAGATGACTTAGATGACTCAACAAACATGGTTTCCATCATTAAAACTACAAATAAATTCATTAAAAAACTTACAACTATATCATCATCACCTAGCCAACAATCTCCATCAACTTTACCAACTTTACTAGTTATGCCAACAATAACTTTACTAGTCATCTTCTCATCTCATCACCAATTATGTTAAATGCCAATATTAGGATTGTAATATTAATGACAATCCCAAAGATACTGAGAGGGGGGGTGAATCGGTATCTAACTAGATAGCAAAATATTTAAACTTATTAAGAACTTTGCATTTCAAAATAGTGTACCGATAAATAAGAGTTAATGCAGTAAATAGGAACAATAAAGACAGCATAGAAAACACACCATAACACAAAATGTTTAATGAGGAAACCCAGTGTGGGAAAAACCTCAGTGGGATTTGTGACCCACAATATTCACTTACTGGCCAATGAACAAATATTACTTACAATGAGGGGCATGCACATGCAGGAAGGCCAACTACCTAGAGCTCACCGCTCAATAAGAGTCACACTGACTACAAAAGTAGATTATGAAATCCAATACAATGTACTGCTTCAAATCAGCATCAACTATGCCAGGTTGAGTACCAGTTTAAGCTCATTCTATAACCAAAACCTTTGTTGTCAACTATATCATAATATCATCCTCTATCTCTTTCTTACTTACAAAATGACCTATAAGATCTCATAGATATATATGAGTCTTTTACAATATGCCATGTCGGCTTTTACAAAAGATAATTATATTTAAATATAATAAACAAAAGTTTATTCCCTGTCGGCTAGTGTGTCGGTATGCATTGTTGCCGCTATCGGTGAAGTGTTTGCTGGTGTATGTAGATGTCTATTGCTGGTGTCGGTAAATGTCAGTGGCTTACCAAATGATTGCCATCAATGATAACATCAACTATTCTCATAAGAGTGTAAAATGCCAACAATCTCCCCCTTTGGCATTGATGGCAACACTCATGAGAAAAATCAATATTATGGATGTGTTGTATTGATTTTTTCATTGATGTCAACACTTGTCAACACTTATCAGCACTGAAGATCTTTGTTTATGTTCACCGACATGTTCAGTGACTTATGCACAGTCACCAGTATTTGGTTCACCGATAGGTTATATTGATCACCGGCACTGAAGATGGTCTGTTATCATCTAGAGATTACTTGATTATGTCAAAGACATGGTTTGGACACTTGTTTTGGAGATTTGGTTATTGGTCTAATTGAGTTGGTATATTTGTTGTTAGCAGCAAATTGGTCTAGGTTATGGACCGACAAGCATTATCTATTCTAGATCAGCATGACACGTTATGGAGATGATTTATTGATTGGTTATTATTGTAAATGCATTGAGCCGACATGATGCATTGCATATTGATTCATTTGTAATTGATTTAATTGTAATATTCTTAGTAAGCTGACATACACATTTGGTCTTAGGTTTTGGTATATATGTAAGATCTCATTTGTGAGACTATGTGGTGGTATTGGAATATAATAAGGTATATGTGAATATAAGGAGAGCTACTCACGTAGACATCATTTGAAGATTCAAGGTTTGAAGAAGACAATTAGAGCTTAACTGTTACTGAATCCAGCATATGAAGATGCTACTTTGAGCAGTACATTATCATTGTATTTAACCATCCAATTGTAGTCAGTGTGACTCTCTTTTTGTGATTGAGCAGTGAGCTCTAGGAAGTTGCCCTTTTTGCATGTTCAGACCATATTTGTACACACATACTATCTATAGTAGTATCATCTGATTGTGGGTAAGGTTTCCCACCATGGTTTTTCCCCTTATAGGGTTTCCATGTACAAATATTTGTGTTATGTGTTGTGGATGATATTTCTCTTTCTGTTTCATGCATTAAACTTCACTGGTATCATTATTAACTGTTAAACTGTCAACCGACATTAAGTTTGGTTTACCGGTATTATGCATCAAGTTTGATTAAGTTATATTTGGTATTTGGGTTGAAATTAATAGACAACTGATTCACCCCCCCCCCCCCTCTCATTTGCCTCTGGGTCCTAACAATTGGTATTAGAGAAAAGTCCTTTTTTTGCAGAAGTTTAACAGCTTGAGGAGATTCTATGACAACTAACTATTTCAGGAAGGACAGTCTGAAACTTGATGGAAGTAACTATGGTATATGGAAGATCAGAATGGAGACACATCTGAATTACATTGGAAGAGAAATATGGGACGTTACAAAGAATGACTATGTTGGTCCTACACAGAGTCAACCTAATCCACCTACCTTGGCTAAAGATCAGGAGAATGATTGCAAAGCAAGAGAAGCACTCGTTGGTGTAAATAATTATTCATCTTGGATATTATTACACTTACTTAAGTTTACTTAGGAAATGCATTTCATAGTAGTTTGGGTATGAGACACTTGGGTGTTTGTGCCACATTGGGATAGCGTGTGTAGGAGAATTTCCACCTTTTATGGTGTTGATCTTGTTGTTACACTCCACATTCAGTGGGTGATCCACCTCATGTGGACTATTATATTGTTTCTTCTACCTACCCACACCTATTTCCTACCTACCCTTGTTTCTTATTGAGCCACATGTCATGTTTGTGTGATCACATATCCATATACCCTTGCCTATATAAGTAGGCTCATATTCATTGTATGTAATGCTAAATGATCCAGTTGATCATATTTTTCACCTTGATAGAATAGAGTTTATTTCTATCATCTATTTTGTTCTCTCTTATTTGTGCTTTCCATTGCCTTTTGATCTTGCCAAAATCTCATAGCACTTTTGAGCGTATTGTCAGATCAACAAATCATGGGATTATCGTACTGATCTACTACTAAAGCTATTTGGGATAAATTGGAGACATTGAATGAAGGTGATACCACTATCAAAATTTCAAAACTGGAATGCTTCCAAGTCAGGTATGAAAATCTAAAAATGGAAGAAGATGAAAGAATTTTTGCTTTTATGGAAAGAGTAAATGAAATTGTTTTGGGTATACAATGTTGTGGAGGATCCTTAAGTGAAGATGAGATTGTTTCTAAAGTTTTAAGAGCATTGCCACCGACATACAAAATGAAAGTAACTGCTATTAATGAATTGAGAACAATGCCTAATACATCAGTATCTAGAGACACTTTGGTTGGAAAACTTTCAGCTTTTGAACTTGAGGAATTTGGTCCTATTGCTACAATTAAGACAGATTTATCTTTCAAAGCATCATCATCATCATCTGAGAAATCTGATTGGAAAGCACTTTATGCATGAGAACTTGAAGACATCAGAAGGGAAAATGAAGAACTGGAAGAACTTGAAGCATTATTCAGAAGAAAAATGCCTAAAGGTCCAGTTGGAAGTAAGCATGAAGGTAAAGAACCTTTTAAATGTTTTAACTACAATAAAATTAGTCATATGGCATCTAGGTGTCTTGATAGACATGCAAGATTGAGAAAAGAAGCTAAAAGAACATATAAGCCTAACCCTGAATATCAGAGATATAGATTTAAGAAGAATAGAGACAAATCATGTTATTATGCTAATGAAGGAGTTACTGATGATTTTGATGAGGAACTGGCAAACAATGGATGGGCTTTTGTTGCAATAACAAAAGATCAACTGACACCTACTATACAACCGGTAGAGCAGGCCCTGGCAGCTAAAATTGAAGAAAAGGATGAATGGTTCATTGATTCCAGATGTTCACATCATATTACTTGTGATAAAAGTAAATTCTTAACCTTTCAGGAATACAATGGAGGTCTAGTAAGATTTGGGGATGATAAAGCTTGTTTGATCAAAGAAAAAAGGCACTATATCTTTTGATGGTAAGCACAATACTGACAACATTTATTATGTTAAGGGTTTGAAGCATAATCTTTTGAGTGTTGGTCAATTAGTTGAGAAGGGATTTCAGTTACAATTCAAGAATGGTAAATGCAAAATCATAAATAGAACTAGTTTGGAAATTGCAACCGGTAATCAGACTAGAGGTAATACCTTTCATTTGAATAAAAATGAGAAAACATGCTTGATTGCACATATTGATGAAAGTTGGTTATGGAATAAGAGACTTTGTCATGTAAATTTTGATTGCATTGTAAAGATCAGTACAACTAAGGCAGTAAGGGATTTACCTAAGATTGTAAAACCTCACAATCTGGTATGTAAGGAATGTCAATTTGGAAAGCAAGTTAGAACAACTTTTAAGAGTATTTCAGAGAAATCCAATAATGTTCTTGATTTAATTCACACTGATTTATGTGGTCCGGAAAGAACTAGAAGTCTACAAGGAGATAGATATTTTATGCTAATCATTGATGATTATTCTAGAATGTGTTGGGTTACTTTTCTCAAGGAGAAATCAGAAGCTTTTGAGAAATTCAAACAATTCAAGGTAATGGTAGAGAATGAAACCGGTAATAAAATCAAATGTTTAAGATCAGATCAAGGAGGTGAATTCACATCTAAGGAATTTAATACATTTAGTGAAGTAAATGGAATCAGAAGACAATTATCAGCACCTCGGACACCCCAACAGAATGGAGTTGTGGAAAGGAAGAACAAAACTATTCTAGATGCAGCTAGAAGCATGATATCAAAAGAAAACCTACCTCATGTGTATTGGAGAGAAGCAGTGAATACAGCAGTTTACACATTCAACAGAGTTCACATCAAAGGTGAAACTGGTAAGACCCCTCATGAACTATGGTTTGGTAATACTCATACTCTTAAATATTTTAGAATATTTGGAAGCAAACGTTTGTTGGCATTTGTGCTGAGTATGTTGACATGATGATATTATGTTGTCATTGATGTCAATATGATTGAAGAGTGAACCAGCAATATGCTGAAATATGAACTGGTACAATGTGGTGAACCGATATATGTGCAAAGAAGTGAACAGGTATATTAAAGCTAAACAATTGGCAAAGTGAAACGGTATAATGATTTAAACCAGTATATTGAGCAATAGGTGAAGTGGTATGTTTGTCCAAGAGAACCAGTATGATGAAATGTGAACCGGCATATGGAATATTCTCTATGAGGACTGAACATGATATGACTATCGGTTGGTAGTCTTAGCTTAAGGGTTTCTGATTGAAGTGTTCCAAGCCTATGTAACTCAATCGATGACATTGTGTGATGAGTTGGCATTGTAATGAAGATCTGATTTTGTTGCCATGTCAGCTTGAGCGTGAAGGATCTTACTTGAAGGAGACCAATCCTATCTACCTCAGGAATATGTGAAGTCTCTGTAAACGGTGGAGAACGTGTGATGGGTTACAAGCCGCCATGAAAGTGGTGAAGAATGAACGATGGAGAATGTCTTGAGATATGTTCAAGACTTTTGTATTCAATGCAATAAGTTCAATAGTCAGGATTGAACCATTTGAATTACTTAACCTAAATATTTTAGGGTTTAGGGTTTATGCTACCGACCTATCTGTTTCCTATAAGGTAGATGTTGTGTTTCATGCTGAGGTTGTTGGCAAATGGTGTGTGTGTATCTAAGTAAAGAGATATGTGATTCTTGCCAGACCAGATGAGATAAGAGGGTTGATTCCTGCATAGTGTGTGTGCAGAAGGAAGGTACTTAAGCGGATCTGCATTAGGCATTGAGTGCTATTATCAGATCATTGTAATACATGTTGATCTTTAACTATTTCAATAGTTGGAAAATCCCTTAACCGGGTAGCTTTAATCAGCTTGTTGTAAATCCTTTAACCGGGTGACTCAAACTCATTGAGTTCTTGAAATCCTCTAACAGGGTAACCTCTAATAGGGTTTAACCCTTAACCAGGTATTTAGCCATCCCTTAATTGGGTGATCTCTAATAGGATCGGTTCCTAGCAGAACCTTTTGTAATAGTATTTAACCGAACTAGGATCCTAATAGAGCGGACTTCTAAAGAGTTCAAAGGTAGCTTGTGGGTATTCATCCCCACTATGGTTTTTCCCAGTTGGGTTTCCATGTGAAAAATTTGTGTGTCATGTGTAGTATTTTTCATGTGATGACTTAAGTGATTTGTGTCTGAAGGTAAATCATGTTGAGCTAGCCATTATTATATTTCAGATGATAGATTACCTATTCATGCCTAAGGGTGAAATGGAAGTGTAGTATTAAGTTGAGTAGAAAGCTAAGTGATCAACCAGTTAATGCTTGTCACAATTGTTCTTAGCTTTACCGGTTACACTCTATTTCAGACCGGTGTTACTGTCTGTCAGACATTTGCAGAGTTTGCAGTCAAACCAATTAGAAGGTGAAGATATTGTGATTGTACTGATTCACCCCCCCCCCCTCTCAGTACTGATTTGGTATTTATTGTTCATCATTGAGTTATCAATGTTATATTAGGAGAGATGATTATATTGGTAAATTTGATCCTATAAGTGATGAAGGAATATTTCTTGGTTATTCATCTAAGAGAAAAGCATATAGATATTTTAATAAAAGATTGCAGAAAATCATTGAGAGTGCAAATGTGAAGATTGATGAACAGTTTAGAGGTAATTCAAGGTCTATGGACTCTGAACCGGCAGTTGAGATAATCACAAATGAACCTATATAGAATGCACCAGTATAGAATGTTGATCCAGTCACACCGACATCATCAGAGAATTCCACAGTGACTGAAGAATAGCAGCAAGTGAATACACCCAGGTATGTAAGATTGAATCACTCTAAAAGTCAAATAATTGGGAATAAGTATCAAGGTATAATGACTAGAGGAAGACTGGCAAATGAAGAGGTATGCTTAATTTCTCAAATTGAACTAGCAACTATTTTTGAGGCATGTGAAGATAAACATTGGATTAAAGATATGGAAGATGAATTAGAACAAATTGAAAAGAATAACACATGGACATTGGTTCCCCGGCTTAAAAACAAAAATGTAATTGGAACTAAATGGGTATTCAGAAATAAACTTAATGAAGATGGCAAGTTAATCAGAAACAAAGAAATATTAGTGTGTAAGGGATATTCACAGAAAGAGGGAATTGATTACAATGAAACCTTTGAACCGGTAGCTAGAATTGAGGCAGTTAGACCATTTCTAGTATTTACAACACACTAGAACTATAAAGTATATCAAATAGATGTTAAATGTGTATTTCTGAATGGTGATCTTGAAGAGGAAGTTTACATTGAACAACCTAATGGATTTTCTTTGACAAATGACAAAGATATGGTTTGCAGGTTAAGGAAAGCTTTATATGGATTGAAGCAAGCTCCTAGAGCTTGGTATGCTAGATTGGACAAATATCTTTTGAAGCATGGTTACACTAAAGGTAATGCTAACAATAACTTATATTTCAAAGTGACTAATGATGACATCTTGGTTATTGAAGTTTTTGTTGATGATATCATTTTTGGAGGAGAAGATGGATTATGTAAAGACTTTTCTAATAAGATGCAGGAATAATTTGAAGTGTCTATGATTGGGTAGATAAAGTTCTTTTTAGGATTGTAAATTTCATAGACTAATAAAGGTATATTCATATGTCAATCAAAGTACTTAAAAGAACTACTAAAGAAATTTGGTATGGAAAACTCTAAACTAGTAAGTACTCCTATGACTACAACTGACAAACTATCACTGAAGGCTGATTCAACACCTATTAATCCGACAAGATATAAATCTATGATTGGGGGTTTACTGTATTTGACACAAACAAGAACTGATATTATGAATGCAGTATGTATTATTTCTGATATCTACAAGGCACAATAAATCTTGGTTTATGGTATCCTAAAGATAAAAATTTTGATTTATGTGCATACACCGATGCTAATTGGGCAGGAGATGTAGATGACAGAAAGAGAACCACCAGAGGAGCATTATTTCTTTGTAGCAGATTGATTTCATGGCTGAGCAAGAAATAGAGTTGTACATCATTATCAACAGCAGAATCAGAATATGTTGTAGCAGCAACTAATTGTACTCAGGTATTATGGATTAAGCAAATGCTGAAGGACATAAAGGTAAAATGCAAAGAACTTGTAATTATTTACTATGATAATATGGCAGCAATTGATACATCTAAGAATTTGGTATTTTAATCTAAAACTAAACATGTTTCTATCAAATTCAATTTTCTGAAAGAGAATGTTCAAGCAAAAGAAGTGAAATTGGTTTATGTGAATACTAAAGAGAAGATTGCAGATATTTTTACTAAGCCTTTGCCTAAGGAAACTTTTGAATATCTCAGAGAGCAGCTTGGGGTAATACCCTCACCAGTAGAGACTTAGACAGTTGAAGAATGGTATCAGACTGATAGAATTAACAGAGAAACCTTTTTTCCAACTTTGATGAAGGAGAGCTACTTCTCAAGGGGAGTAGTTGGATAAGTTGGTATTTGCAATTAGTTCTATGAACTGGTTGTATCTGGTTTTTGTATTGCTTTGGCATTTGATGTCAAAGGGGGAGAGATATCTATGGAAAAACACATTATCTTTTGGGGAGAGATTACTCATTGGGGGAGCCATATTCTGTATTTTGATTTCTAGTAATTGATTTATTATGGAGATTGATTGGTTTTTGGTTTTTGGCATTTCTTCTTTGGCACTTAGATGGTTTTTCCATCTTGTGTTTCCATAAATGCCAAAGGGGGAGATTGTTGGTATTATGAATGTGTTGTATTGGTTTTGTCATTGATGTCAACACTTTTCAACACTTATCAGCACTGAACATCTTTGGTTTTATTCACCGGTATGTTCAGTGACTTATGCATAGTCACCGGTATTTGGTTCATTGGCAGGTTATATTGTTCATCTGTACTAAGGATGATCTATTATCATGTGTAGAGTACTTGATTATGTCAAAGACATGGTTTGGACACTTGTTTTGGAGATTTGGTTATTGGTCTAATCGAGTTGGCATATTTGTTGTTACCGGTAAATTGGTCTAGGTTATGGACCAACAAGCGTTATCTATTCCAAATTAGCATGACACGTTATAGAGATTATTTATTGATTAGTTATTATTGTAAATGCATTGAGCCGACATGATGGATCGCATATTGATTCATTTGTAATTGATTTAATTATAATATTCCTAGTAAGCCGACCTACACATTTGGTCTTAGGTTTTGGTATATATGTAAGATCTCATTTGTGAGATTATGTGGTGGTATTGGAATATAATAAGGTATATGCGAATATAAGTAGAGCTACTCATGTAGACATCATTTGATGATTCAAGAAAGGTTTGAAGAAGACAATCAGAGCTTAACCAGTATTGAATCCAACATATGAAGATGCTACTTTGAGCAGTACATTATCATTGGATTTAACCATCCAATTGTAGTTAGTGTGACTCTCTTTTTGTGATTGAGCAGTGAGCTCTAGGCAATTGGCCTTTTTGCATGTGTAGACCCCATTTGTACACACATACTATCTGCAGTAGTATCATCTGATTGTGGGTAAGGTTTCCCACCGTGTTTTTTTCCCTTATAGGGTTTCCATGTACAAATATTTGTGTTATGTATTGTGGGTGATATTTCTCTTTATGTTTCATACATTAAACTTCACCAATATTGTTATTAACTGTTAAACCGTCAACCGGCATTAAGTTTGGTTTACTGGTATTATGCATCAAGTTTGATTAAGTTATATGGGTTGAAATTAATAAACAACTGATTCACCCCCCCTTCTCAATTGCCTTTGGGTCCTAACAGTTTCCTTGAGCTATTTTGTCATATGGCTATGTCCTTGATGATGTAACAGTAGGGTTTCTCTTGTCCTGATCTTTTTCCTACTATTATTTGGCTACTATTTGCATAGGTTTGGTTGTTGACTATTTGTGCTCTATCTTTTGGTTGTTGACCAACCCCTATTCTTCTATGAGCACCAACTCAAGGAGCACCAACTCAGTGAAATAAAATGAGATATAAACTCAATATGATGATAAACACTAGGTTACAAATGAGTTTTGTAACACTTGGAAACTATTCACTCTCTTGGTTAAACTTATTTTCTGTATTACTGCTTCTCTGTTCTACTGGTCTATTGTTCTTACTTTCTGAATCCTCTATCAACTCAGTTTCAGCCTTTCTCGATCTTCTCTGAAACTCATGTTGCTCTCCTTCACTCTCTGATGATCTCTTACCGGTTCAGACACTGTCGGTTTAACAGACTATTATACTCTATAACAGTTTACCGGTTACCTTAACCCTTCCTGGTTAAACCTTCCTTACCGGATCTTCTCCAACACTCAGTTGCTTCAATATTTTCTATCACACTAAGACTAATCAGCTCTTTTCTCATAGATATTCACTATATCATAGATCTCTCATCAAACATACTCTCTCTCAACACACCCTTCAGTTTTTGATCTACATATTTTTATATATGCTTTCCCGCCAAAACACAAACTCAAACTTCATACGCTTAGGGCTTTCTTTACCATCCTCGATCCAAATCAGATCATATCTCATCTTTCCTAAATCGATAGCCTGAAATAGTATAGAAAAAAGTTATCTCATATTTTTCATTCTTCCTATGAACATTTGCTATATTTACCAAACTCGACTATGCTCATCAGTCTTGATTTTGTCAATGAATAAATGATTTACTAGTTTCTTTCTTCAAATCAACTAGATGATCAAATATCCTACTTTGATCATGATGTCAAAGAATCCAATCTCTTCCCTTCGATCTTCTTTGAGCCACAATCCTCTGCAATTGATACATGTTTTTCGCAGTCAACATTAATACGAACCTAGTCGGCAACTACCTTACCGATGCACCATTCACCTACCTAATGTATGTTTTCCACTTGGAGTCCATCTGACATTTTTGTTAGCATCCAGCTCACTTGATTGTGTTGGTTCAACTTTGGTCACCGACTGAACATGCTACCAGTATACACTAACCGGTTAACCTTCATATTGTGCACTTCACTATTCTGCCAGTTAGGTCATGTTATATCGGACTGCACTTACTGGGTTTGCTTGCTTACCAGTTGGCAGACTTACCAATTGACATCCCATACCAGTTGACAACAACATGCCAACAATCTCCAATTCCAATAGCAATATCTTACATACCAGTTGACATCAATGATAATACAATGCCAACAATCTCTCCCTAGAATTGATGGCAACACCCATATTATAGGGTTAATCTCCACAACCCAGGCTTACAATATGCACTATCTCCAACTGCAGTTCTCTTTCCAGTTGTTAACTTTCTCCGCATGTTAACTTTAACAGCTACTAACTTTCTCCCCCTTTGACAACAATGAAAAAGGGCCAAGATGACTTTTTGAGGTCTCCCCCTTTGCAGGTAATTCATGAACTAGTATATTTTATCTCCCAGTAGGCCACACTACTTGTCCCTTTCACCAAGCGAGTCAATTTGTTATTTTTATTAAGTACAAATTGAATAGATCTAAAAAACAACCACAAACATGGACTGAGGTGCACATTCTCCCTGGTGAAGTTACTTTCCCGGTCAAGTTGGTTGTGACTTTGGTAGATAGACAAATTGAATAGACAACTTTCCAAAGTCCCAAATCAAAATTCCTTTTTGATACTAAAAATTTGGCTATTCTTGTGAATTGAAGAGTCAACTTACACAACTAAGAAAATCACAAACAAGTTGGGGATGCATACTCTCTCCCTAAGTACAACATATGGTCCAAGAGTCAAAAATATATGGCTATGAACTCCCCATGAACCAAAGATCTCCATACACATTTAAGTGCATAAAGTTGGTGATAAAACTCCTAACTTGTGTCTTAGATATTCAAATGTATTTACCGATAGAGATTTTGTGAAGATATTAGCAACTTGTTCACTTGTAGGAACATATTCTACCTTCACTTCTTGCTCTGAAACCTTTTCTATGAGAAAGTGGTGTTTGATAGCAATGTGCTTTGTCCTTGAGTGCATAAATGGATTCTTGGAAATGTTGATGGCACTTGAGTTATCACACCAGATTGAAATAGGATCAGATATTTCTATATGAATGTCTTTGAGAGTTTTCTGCATCCATAATACCTAAGAATAACATGTAGCAGCACCAATATATTTTGCCTGAGAAGTAGATAAGGAGATTGAATTATGCTTCTTGTTGTGCCATGAAACTAATCGGTCACCTAAAAAGAATGCACCATCGCTTGTTCTTTTCCGATCATCAATACATCTTGCCCAATCAACATCAGTATAGGCCTATAAAGTGAAATCTCCTTGCTTTGGATACCATATGCCATAATGTAGTGCCCCTACCCTAGTCAGCTTTGTAAAACCGGTTTGACCTTGGTTGACTATTTTATGTGGCATTCTTGGATGGTTGATTTACCATTATGTACTATTGTAGTCAGATATTGTGATTATTGTGTGTACCTATTAATGTGCTTTCACATCAATTCTTATGTAAGTTTAATTGTTCTCCTGATTCTTGTTATTAATCTCAAGCTAACACTTTCATTGTGTGTGTGTGTGTGTGTGTGTGTGTGTGTGTGTGTGTGTGTGTGTGTGTGTGTGTGCGCGCGCTTGTGTGACTCATGGTTGCAGGAGATTGCAGGTATAGTACCACCTAGGTGCGAGGTTTGTCTTCACTTGGATTCACAGGTTTGAGTGTTCCTTTTTAGTCCTTAGAAATTGGATTAGGTGGTCAGGAGACACTCATGGGACCCTAGTCATGCCCTAGTGAGCGTCGTCAGTCGTCTGTCATAATTCCTTTGGTTGGGGATGTAGGTCATTTGTTTGTTTGTCTTTCTTGGTTTGCGAGTTTTGTATGTGTGGTTAAATTGAGTAATTATCCTTTTTATTTAATTTGATTAAATGTGTGTTTATGCATAAAAAAATTAAGGGACTAAATTAAATAGGTTCCCTTTATGCAATTAGTCGTTATTTAGAATTGCTCAATTTAAATTTGTAGCTAGTTTAATTAAATGGTTAACTTTAATTGATTAAATTATTCAGTTATGCTTTTGGAAAGGAAATATTTAAATTAATTTGAAATAAAATTAATTTAATCTCTTTGCCTTTTAAAAATAGAAAGGTTGTTTTTAACTAATTAAGAAAATTAACTTTTAAAAAAACAGAGATTAAAATGTTGGATATAGTTTTTTTAAATAAATAAATAAAATTAGGATTTTATTTTAGTTAAAAATAAATAAATAATAATATATTTTACCCTCATATAATTTTGAAATAGAAATGCTAAGTTGTGTTAATTAAAAAAATTAATACAAAAATTAGAAATTATATGAGGGAGAGAAAAGCAATTTTTATTTTTCTAATTTGAAAAAGATAGATGCTCTTATTATTAAATATTATTATTAGGGGAAAATAATTTTGGGGGAAAACATAAAAAGTTTAGGTTGCATATATTTTTCAAAATTTGTAATACATGGGTTCAGGGGAAGGGGCGGCAGCCTATGAAAAGAAGAAAATCCTTCATTTTTTTTATGCAAGTTGGAGGAATAAGAATCTGGAAGGAAGGTTGGGCATGGATATCTGGTTGCATGAGCTCTTCCTCAAGATCTTTCAGGAAAGCTTCCAAGGTTGGATAGCTTCTGCCTATTTTTAATTTTTGTTATTTATTAGCTTAATAAATTTATTCCTCTCTGTAGTTATGTGTCTTTGAAAAAGAATAAATGGAAATTGGTTGTGTCTTCCATTTCTGGTTGTGCTTTGCTTTGTGTAGGAATAAATGTTTTGGTTTTCCAGTTTGAATTCACAGGGGTTATGCTGGCAAAATTTTGCCAGGATTTCCCTCCTGTGCTAACAGACTTTGCATTCCTTCTGGTAGATTTGTTTTTTTTGTTATTTATTAGCTTAATAAATTTATTCCTCTTTGTAGTTCTGTATCTTTGAAAAAGAATAAATGGAATTTGGTTGTGTCTTCCATTTCTGGTTGTGCTTTTCTTTGTGTAGGAATAAATGTTTCAGTTTTCTAGTTTGACTTTTGCCAGGATTTCCCTCTTGTGCTTACAGCCTTTGCATTCCTTCTGGTAGATTTGTTTGAATGAAATTAATAATAATAATAATTATTATTATATTTCCTCTTTCCCATTCTTGTGTTGCCTAATTTATTTGATATGTTCAGCCGATATGGCTTTGTGAAAGGATTTGCCTGGGTTGGTGTTTTTCCCAATCTCTAGTTTTTGGAGTATTTGGATATATTGTTTTGCTAGTATTTATTTTATGAGTTATTGTTTTTATTTTATTTTTTTAAAAAAAAAATTTAAAATGTAAATTTAAGAAAACTTATAGTTTTCTGGAAAAAGAATTTTTTTTTTAAAAGTCTCTATGAGACTAGTTTTTTTTATTGTGTGTATTTCACAGTAAAAAAAATTTAAGAAAAAAAAAAAAAAAAAAATATATATATATATATATATATATATATATATATATATATATATATATATATATATATATATATATATATATAACCCACGTAGCAGGGAATAAACCCCCACCACAGGGAGGTAACATGCTACCAAGGGTAGCGGCTGCGACCATTGGTAGCCGCTTGCTACCATTTGGTAACAGCACTACCTGAGCTACCAAAGGTAGCGTGAGCTGCCAAGGGGGCCCATGTGGGTACCCCCCCCCCCCCCCCCCCCCCCCCCCTTTTTTGCATTTTGAATTTATAATTTTTTTTATATATATTTTTTTAATTGCAAAAAAAAAATATATGATATGTTAAATTAATATGGGTTGTTAAAATGTTTTATTTTTTATTAATTTTAATTAATATATTTTATTATTATATATTAATTATTAATTATTAATTAATGTATATGTTAATATATGTTAATCGTGATAATTTATATATTAATATGTATATATATTAATTAATACTTAATTTATTAATTTTGTTATTAACTATTAATTGTTTATATTTTATTAATCGTAGATTAATAAATATATAGTATTTAATATTTAATTTTGGTATATTTTTATATATACATAAGGAAATAATTGTTAAGTTGGGAATGACCTATCTTTATTTGGGTTCCTTATATGTATATGTTTCCTTGATCTATATAGTGTAATTGCCCTCTGGAAAAGACGAATTTGGAAAGATTGTTTTTGACCTAGTATGACCATGATTTTTCATTTAGAGATTAAATAGCATAGTTATTCGGTTAATATTTATTTAATTATATTCATGTGAACTTGGTTTTAAAAACTCGCAATGATGTAATTATGTTATATGTAGATGCAACGAGCTAAATGAGTTAGAAAACCAAGAACAACCTGTACCTAGATGAGGTAGATAACTGCAATCTAACTTAGACCATTTAGAAAACTTGATCGACATTTAGTGTTTAAATCAATATGGGAAAAGATTGCCTCTACCGTTTAATTCCTATGCAAGTTTAATTTCTATATTCACTTTTGCTTAAGTAATGGCAAGACTTGATATGTTTGTTTGGATCCTGTCATTTGGTTGATTTGGGGTACCTATTTATATCAATGGTCTCTAGTTTGGCCGTTGCCTTGTGATGATGATATAATTGGTCTTGTCCTTTATGCAGGAGTAGTGTGTTGATTTGTGGTTGACCATAGTTGATCAGGTCTCTAGTTAGAGTACCGTCAGGCAGTGGACCTTTGTATTTGCTTTTTATATGTTCAGTTGGATATGTTTCTATACAGGGATCATTTATGTTTTTATTGACCAAAGTCGTCGTTTGTATATTGGTTATGTTCGCCAAAATGGCAAGATTGTAAATGATGTGAACCTTATGTATTCTTAACTTATTTAATGATCACAGGGGTCTTGCAATTGAGCAGACCTAGAGATGTAGCCCACTAGGGGTGAACTCGGATACCATTTCAGTGTTATGTGATGCTTTTGTTCTTATGTTTCATGTTTAGTGTTAGCATGTATGGATGGCATTTTGATAGAATGTATAAGTGGATTAGATGAGATTTATCGTATATGCATGTATGTAGTCATCTCTTAAATGCAATAAATTGGGTCATGAAGGAATATATCCTATTAATGTTAATGAAAATAAGTATGCATGAAAAGACCTCATTAATTATGATGAAATTACAGTGAGTTTTGGAACAAGATGTATGGCATGTGTTTAAGGTAAAATTAAACGTAATGAACGGTTAAATATTATTGGATGAACTCATCATATTACCTAAACTGTAATTATAATGGATGAACTTCATTTGGTTACCTACATTTTAACCTTGATAAATGAACTCCATCATAATAGCTATATTTTAACTAGAATGGATGAACTCATTTAGTTATTTACATTTTAATCTTAATAAATGAACTTCATCTTATTAGCTTTATTTTAACTATAATGGATGTACCTATCAAGTTATCTACATTTTAACCCTAATGGATGAACTTCATTATGATATTTACATTTTAACCTTAATATATGAACTTCGTCATATTAGCTATATTTTAACTATAATGGAAGATCTCATCGTGTTATCTAATTGTAACTCTAATGGATGAACTTCATTAAGTTATCTACCTTTTTTACTCAAATGGATGAACCTTCACATGTATCTATGTTTTAACTTTAATGGGTAGATTTCCTCATATTAGCCTCATCTTCAACCTTAATGGATGAACGCGTCCTATTATCTATAATTTTTAATTTACTGAACAAATTATATTCATGTTTTAAGTAATAACATGTAATTAAGATAACCTGCTTAATTGGATCAAATGTTGTGAGTTGAGTTAGGTGTTAAGTTACGTAATCACATTGGGAAACTCCTTAGGTTTGTTTAGTCTTCTGTTGTGTTATCGAAGCTTTAGATAACTCAATGTATCTTAATGTTGTGTCTTATTTTATTTTTTTATTATTTTTAAAAATTGCACTCCATTTGTGTGTTTTAACTTTATCCCTTCCGAGTTTCTTGGCGGGGCATTACATTTGGTTTCAGAGCCCATGTTGCAAACACTGGGATCTCTGGTTTTGCTTGTGCCCTTAGTTGGTGTGAGGTGCATTGACCTTATGATGTATGCTTGTCCTCCTTGTTGTGTGAGTGTGATTGAGCAGACCTTAACTTGTGTGTAACGTGTGTGTTCACACCTTGTTTTCACCTTCTTGATGTTGGTGCTTTGGAGTGATTATATATGCTTTTTTTTCGTATGGATTTCTTGGTCTATGATTTCTCTTATTCTAAAAGAGAGTTGTATGTACCTTCCTTGTTGATTTGTTATACTTATTAGACTAATCCATTTGGGTCGGTTAGTGTTGTCTTGAATCAGAAAAGTACGAAATGTGTTTGTTTATGGTTATGATCTAGCTTAGTGTTGTTCGCTTAAAGGACTAGTGTGGTAGATATTGAATGCTTATTATGTAGTAAATTGAATGATTATGACCCTCCCTCCTCTCTCTCTCTATAAATTTAAAGTGTTTTTGATATGTGTAATTGTCTCTTATTTGAGTTTTCTATTGCGAGAGAAGGTTGCGACTTCTTGAGCCCTTGTGTGAGCCTTATAACACTTATGTGTTTTTAGATTATAAAAGAGCTTTGGATGAAAGTTCATATTGGTTATTGAGAAAAATTGTATGTTTACATTAAAGAATTCTCCATGGGTTTCATAGGAGTAACATAATTAAATTCTATCTTAAGTAATGTGCATTAATATGCGAATTGTTGTTATGTAAAATTACCTTGTTTGTAAAAGAAGTATCAAAAGGGAACATGTTATAGTAGCTTCAAGAGTGTATTAATGTGTTCCACGAAAGATTGTTTTATATGCTTCTTTAAACCTGATTAAGGACCTATTTTAGCAATGCTCCATTGAACTTGCCTTTGGATATATGTAATTGCCTTATTATGTTTATAAAGTGCGAATGAAAGACTTGTTTGATGTGTATGCATTAATGTGTATTATTTAGTTGATAGTTCCTCCTTTACCTTCTTATCATAGTTTGATTTTCAATGATAGGTTGCAAAGTATGATATGTTTTTGTATTGTATTAAAGTAGCGAGTGATCTCAAAAGGTCTTGCATTATCGATAAGATTACCTGTTTTGATCTTTGTTGTTTGGAAAATTAGAACATTTTGTTGCAACCATAATAATTGGAAATGTCATGTTAGGTTGTTTGGCATCCTCCTAAAATGATAGCGAGATGAAAACCGTGCAAACCGTGCAATTAAAATGATAGACTTATAGTGAGAAATTTTAGCTTGTAGTGTGATCTTGTTGATCTTGTGTCTTTGTAGGAAATAATTTGATTATCAAACTCTCTTTCCCTTCTCTTTTCCTAAATCATAAGATTTATAGAAATGCTACTAAGAATGCATTGATTTAAAAAGAATTTTTATAATGCATATGAAATTGTATGTTTGCTTTTGGGCTTCTTATGGAAAGATGAAAGTCTTGAGCTTTGTAACGAAATTTGCATAGTTAGTAATGTGGTTGTGAATGCTTAATGGATTTAGAAAATATATTGGAATGATGTATTTCCTTATGTAATGGTGAATTGTTAAGAATTTCAGTACTTGTATCTAGAGTAAATTTTATTTAGTGATTCATGTGGAAAGCATAGGTAAAACCTTTCTTGAGTAGATGATAGCATATTGAAAAGTACTCCCCGTAAATGTGACTAAACCAGTATTGGTGCTATTCCTTGTGTATTGTAAGAAACACGTGCTTGCTATGTGTGCCCATGGGATGGTTAAGTAATCAACCATGGAGGATATGTTTGCTTATGAGTATGGGAAACCATAATGTTTATGTGATGTTGCTTATTTGTTTCCTTATTGAGTGCCAACCCACAGGTTGTTGATAAGTCAATATGTGAAGGGGTAGTATTAGAAGTCACCATTCCTTGAATAGTATGGAACGGCGTGCGAGTAATGTCGACGCGAACCGACTTTAGCTTCTCTATTTTGAGGAAAAATATAGTTATGTAATGAAATTGAATTATAGGTGTACTCAATACTTTCCCTTGTGATGAACCGATTTATAAGGTTCATGTGTGCTAGCCTATTCATATCCTTTATTTGAGCATACTGATGTTAGTTCTTGAGCAGAATGATGGTTTAATTGGAGAATATTTTGCCTTGTCTTCATGAAAGGTATGTTATTTTTCACATGAGCTGCCAATTATCCAGCGTTGGTAGACATGTGGGTGGACCTTAGCCATGTATACCTCTGGCTTACGGTGAGTATCCTGAGAGGTATGTCGCTATGCGGGGTGTGACCTGTGCGTGCCCTTTTCTGCTAGGTACACTACCATGCGGGATACATCCATTGCATGCCTTTTTCCGCTTGGAATATTTCCATGTCATGCTGAGAAATGATGTGGGATGTAGTAGACATTGCCATGCAACCTACCGACTAGTTTAGGGTAGAACCATGCTGATGACGTGATGCGGGGTGATGTCGAGGTGCACACTGCCATGCCATGTGGATGTGTGACTAGGCCACACCACATGATGAGCTTCTGCGATAGCTAGACGATTGTTCCTTCCTTCGTCGTTGGTGGCTAGATGCTAGTCACATAGTGATATTATGTGCACTTATGATTTTTTTGATTTTTTTTAATTTCCTTGTGGGCCAGCAATTTATTTTATTTTGACCTTGAAGGTTTAGCCATGATCTTGCGATCTTTTGTTTACTTGATTTGGTGTTGCAATTCCGGAATTATTTTCTTGCCTTACTATTGGAAGTGATGATTATTATCTTTATTCTTCTATACTTTGGTGGCTAAATTGGTTTATCCTTGTTGTTTTCGTATGCTAGTCTTCTGTTGAAATGTGAATTCCACTCCAAGAATGTAGGAGACGGTCTTGGTTGAGTGTATACGAGGAAGTAGACGTAGGGAACCTTGAGGATGGGGGTATGTGAGGCTATGAAATAGCTAGTATCCACTACCTACCTATGTGTGGTGACTATCTCTTGGAGGCTAACCACCTTACACAACAAGGGATGTTCATGAGGGTCTTGTATGGAAGGCAGCACGGCTATGGTGTGCCCTAGTACCATCAATCCCTTGAGTAATATATTGGATATATATGATCATATTATTATTCTGAGATCAAGCATAGAGATGTTGATCGTGCATGTTATCTTTGATTGAGCATTAGACATGCTCACATGTGGCCTTTTGAGTTGTGTATTCTAGTTATGTGGATGGTTACTATGTGTAATCATAGATTAAATGGTGTTAACTTGTCACTATGTTATGGGACATAGTCATTGGGAAGGTTCTTATATGCTTGGAAAGTGTAAACAATTGAGTTATTTATGTTGCTCTTATTCATGAAAGTTAACTTGGTTGTAGAATTTGATATTTGAAGCTAGTTCTATGCGATAAAGTTTTATGAAAAAGATGGATTGGTAAAGGAAATCGATCATGATGGCATGTTTTGTTGTCATATTGGTAGATGAGTATGGTAATTGTTGTCTATATCTTTTAATGCTTTAATTTGGTGTAATGAAAGGAAGAAAATTCTTGTTTCTCTGCCATGATTGTGGATAATTCCTAGAATATTTTAAGAAGTGTATGGTTTTAGATGTATCTTGCCAATGGATAATGACATTCATAAAGGTTTTAGCAATAATGTTTCATTTATTTATGGAAAGATTCAGATGTGCAAATTGATAATTGTTAATTGAGTTTCAGGGTTAATACGTGCTACATGATTTTTCGCTTAGCCTTACAACTTCCAGGAGTAAGTTGGAGTCTAGGGGGGGAGAATGTAGTGCCCCTACCCTAGTCAACTTTGTAAAACCGGTTTGACCTTGGTTGACTATTTTATGTGGCATTATTGGATGGTTGATTTACCATTATGTAATGTTGTAGTCAGATATTGTGATTATTGTGTGTACCTGTTAATGTGCTTTCACATCGATTCATATGTAAGTTTAATTGTTCTCCTGATTCTTGTTATTAATCTCAAGCTAACACTTTCATTATATATATATATATGCTTGTGTGACTCATGGTTGCAGGAGATTGCAGGTACAGTACCACCTAGGTGTGAGGTTTGTCTTCACCTGGATTTGCAGGTTTGAGTGTTCCTCTTTGGCCCTTAGAAATTGGATTAGGTGGTCGGGAGACCCTCATGGGACCCTAGTTGTGCCCTAGTGAGCATCGTCAATCGTCTGTCATAATTCCTTTGGTTGGGGATGTAGGTCGTATGTTTGTTTCTCTTTCTTGGTTTGTGTGTTTTGTATGTGTGGTTAAATTGAGTAATTATCTTTTTTATTTAATTTGACTAAATGTGTGTTTATACATAAAAAAATCAAGGGAATAAATTAAATAGGTTCCCTTTATGTGATTAGTCGTTATTTAGAATTGCTCAATTTAAATTTGTAGCTAGTTTAATTAAATGGTTAACTTTAATTGATTAAATTATTTAGTTATGCTTTTGGAAAGGAAAGATTTAAATTAATTTGAAATAAAATTAATTTAATCTCTTTTCCTTTTAAAAATAGAAAGGTTGTTTTTAATTAATTAAGAAATTCAACTTTAAAAAAAAATGAGATTAAAATGTTGGATATAGTTTTTTCAAATAAATAAATAAAATTGGGATTTTATTTTATTTAAAAATAATAATAAATAAATAATAATATATTTTACCCTCATATAATTTTGAAATAGAAATGCTAAGTTGTGTTAATTAAAAAAAATATATAGAAATTACATGAGGGAGAGAAAAGCATTTTTTATTTTTCTAATTTGAAAAAGATAGATGCTCTTATTATTAAATATTATTATTAGGGGAAAATAATTTTGGGGGAAAACCTAAAAATTTTAGGTTGCATATATTTTTCAAAATTTGTAATACCTAGGGTTCAAGGGAAGGAGGTGGCAGCATGTGGAAAGAAGAAAATCCTTCATTTATTTGATGCATGTTGAAGGAATAAGAATCTGGAAGAAAGGTTGGGCATGGATATCTGGTTGCATGAGCTCTTCCTCAAGATCTTTCAGGAAAGCTTCCAAGGTTGGATAGCTTCTGCCTATTTTTAATTTTTGTTATTTATTAGCTTAATAAATTTATTCCTCCGTAGTTCTGTGTCTTTGAAAAAGAATAAATGGAAATTGGTTGTGTCTTCCATTTCTGGTTGTTCTTTGCTTTGTGTAGGAATAAATATTTGGGTTTTCCAGTTTGAATTCATAGGGGTTATGCTGGCAAAATTTTGGCAGGATTTCCCTCCTGTGCTTACAGCCTTTGCATTCCTTCTAGTAGATTTGTTTTTTTGTTATTTATTAGCTTAATAAATTTATACTTCTCTGCAGTTATGTGTCTTTGCAAAAGAATAAATTGAATTTGGTTGTGTCTTCCATTTCTGGTTGTGCTTTGCTTTGTGTAGGAATAAATGTTTTGGTTTTCTAGTTTGAATTCATAGGGGTTATGCTGGCAAAATTTTGCCAGGATTTCCCTCCTGTGCTTACAACCTTTGCATTCCTTCTGGTAGATTTGTTTTTTTTGTTATTTATTAGCTTAATAAATTTATTCCTCTCTGCAGTTCTGTGTCTTTGAAAAAGAATAAATGGAAATTGGTTGTGTCTTCCATTTTTTGTTGTGCTTTGCTTTGTGTAGGAATAAATGTTTTGGTTTTCCAATTTGAATTCACAGGGTTTATGCTGGCAAAATTTTGCTAGGATTTCCCTCTTGTGCTTACAACCTTTGCATTCCTTCTGGTAGATTTGATTGAATGAAATAAAAATAAATAAAAAATATTAATTATATTTCCTCTTTCTCATTCTTGTGTTGCCTAATTTATTTGAGATGTTCAATCGATATGGCTTTGTGAAAGAATTTGTCTAGGTTGGTATTTTTCCCAATCTCTAGTTTTTGGAGTATCTGGATATATTATTTTGCTAGTATTTATTTTATGAGTTATTGTTTTGATTTTTTTATTTTTTTTAAATGTAAATTTAAGAAAACTTATAGTTTTTTGGAAAAAGAATTTTTTTTTTTTAAAGTCTCTATGAGACTGGTTTTTTTGACTATGTATATTTCACAGTAAATAAAATTTAAAATATATATATATATATATAACCCACGTGGCGGGGAATAAACCCCCACCACGGGGAGGTAGCACACTACCAAGGGTAGCGGCTACTACCATTGTTAGTCGCTTGCTACCATTTGGTAGCAGCGCTACCAAAGGTAGCGTGAGCTACCAAGAGGGCCCACATGGGTACCCCCCTGCTCCCTCTTTTTTGCATTTTGAATTTATAATTTTTTAAATATAATTTTTTTAATTGCAAAAAAATATATATAATATGTTAAATTAATGTGGTCTAATTGTTAAGTTGGGAATGGCCTATCTTTATTTGGCTTCCTTATATGTATATGTTTCCTTGATCTGTATAGTGTAACTGGCATCTGGAAAAGACGAATTTGAAAAGATTGTTTTTGAGCTAGTATGACCATGATGTTTCATTTAGAGATTAAATAGCATATTTATTCGATTAATATTTATTTAATTATATTCATGTGAACTTGGTTTTAAAAACTCACAATGATGTAATTATGTTATGTGTAGATGCAACGAGCTTAATGAGTTAGAAAACCAAGAACAACCTGTACCTAGATGAAGTAGATAACTGCAATCTAACTTAGACCATTTATAAAACATGATCGACATTTAGTGTTTAAATCAATATGGGAAAATATTTTCTCTACTGGTTAATGCCTATGCAAGTTTAATTTCTATATCCGCTTTTGCTTAAGTAATGGCAAGACTTGATATGGTTGTTTGGATACTGTCATTTGGTTGATTTGGGGTACCTGTTTATATCAATGGTCTCTAGTTTGGTTGTTGCCTTGTGATGATGATATAATTGGTCTTTTCCTTTATGCAGGAGTAGTGTGTTGATTTGTGGTTGACCATAGTTGATCAGGTCTCTAGTTAGAGTACCGTCAGGCAGTGGACCTTTGTATTTGCTTTTTATATGTTCAGTTGGATCTGTTTCTATACAGGGATCATTTATGTTTTTATTGACCAAAGTGGTCGTTTGTATATTGGTTATGTTCGCCTAAATAGAAGGATTGTAAATGATGTGAACCTTATGTATTCTTAACTTATTTAATGATCACAGGGGTCTTGCAATTGAGCAGACCCGAAGATGTAGCCCACTAGGGGTGAACTCGGATACCATTTCGGTGTTATGTGATGCTTTTGTTCTTATGTTTCATGTTTATTGTTAGCATGTATGGATGGCATTTTGATAGAATGTATAAGTGGATTAGATGAGATTTATCGCATATGCATGTATGCAGTCATCTCTTAAATGCAATAAATTGGGTCATGAAGGAATATATCCTATTAATGTTAATGAAAATAAGTATGCATGAAAAGACCTCATTAATTATGATGAAATTATAGTGAGTTTTGGAACAAGATGTATGGCATGTGTTTAAGGTAAAATTGAACATAATGAACGGTTAAATATTATTGGATGAACTCATCATATTACCTAAATTGTAATTCTAATGGATGAACTTCATTTGGTTACCTACATTTTAACCTTGATAAATGAACTCCATCATAATAGCTATATTTTAACTAGAATGGATGAACTCATTTAGTTATTTACATTTTAATCTTAATAAATGAACTTCATCTTATTAGCTTTATTTTAACTATAATGGATGTACTTATCAAGTTATCTATATTTTAACCCTAATGGATGAACTTCATTATGATATTTACATTTTAACCTTAATATATGAACTTCGTCATATTAGCTATATTTTAACTATAATGGAAGATCTTATCGTGTTATCTAATTTTAACTCTAATGGATAAACTTCATTAAGTTATCTAACTTTTTTACTCAAATGGATGAACCTTCACATGTATCTATGTTTTAACTTTAATGGGTAAATTTCCTCATGTTAGCCTCATCTTCAACCTTAATGGATGAACACGACCTATTATCTATAATTTTTAATTTACTGAACAAATTATATCCATGTTTTAAGTAATAACATGTAACTAAGATAACCTGCTTAATTGGATCAAATGTTGCGAGTTGAGTTAGGTGTTAAGTTACGTAATCACATTGGGAAACTCCTTAGGTTTGTTTAGTCTTCCGCTATGTTATCGAAGCTTTAGATAACTCAATGTATCTTAATGTTGTGTCTTATTTTTTTTTTTTTTAAATTGCACTCCATTTGTGTGTTTTAGCTTTATCTCTTCGGGGTTTCCTGGTTGGGCATTACACATAATTAAGTGTTCCTTGTAGGTACCTAAAGATTCTTCTAACTGCATTCTCATGTGATTGTTTAGGTGCAACTTGAAATATTGCCACCATACATACTACCTGCACTGTATATGGTCTTGAGGCAGTAAGGTATAATAGAATACCAATCATGGATCTATACAAGGTCTAATCCACTTCCAATGACTCATCAACCTTGCTTAACTTGCATCCAGTCACCATCGGGGTACTTACTGATTTGTTGTCTTCCATCTGAAACTTCTTCAACATATCTCTGGCATACTTGGTTTGAGAGATAAATATTCCTTTGTCTTTCCATGAAATTTGTAAACCAAGAAAATGTGATACCTCTCCAAGCATTGATATCTCAAACTCTGATTACATCTGATCAGCAAACTCTTTACATAGGATATCCTTGTTGCCTCCAAAATTTATATCATCCACATATACAACAATAATAACCAAGTGATTTTCATCTTCTTTTATGTACAGATTACTATTTTCACTTCCCTTTCTGAAACATTTCTCCTTAAGATACTTATCCAACCTTGAATATCATGCTCTTGGAGCCTGCTTTAAACCATACAATGCTTTCTTCAACCAGCATACAAAAGTTTCATCATCATGCAACAAAAAACATTTCAGTTTTTTTATGTAGACTTCTTCTTCCAAATTACCATTCAAGAAAGCAAAATTGACGTCCATTTGATATACCTTCTATCTTTTGAAGGCAGAGAATGCTAAGAACATTCTAATAGGCTCAAGTCTTGCAACTGGTACAAATGTTTCTTCAAAATCAATTCCGTCTACTTGAGAAAAAAATTTGCACACTAACCTTTCTTTATGCCTAACAATCTTACCCTCTTTAATCATCTTGTTCTGGTAGACCCATTTAGTACCTATGACATTCTTATCTACTGGTCTAAGATGTAATAACCCACCATATTTAACCCAACAAAATTTGACCGATCCTTTTTTTTGTTAAATTTAATCATTTGCGTTTGATTCAATTGCATACTTTGGGCATCCATCCATTCGGATTAGACATTCATCCATCTGGGATGAGTATCTAACCATGTGGGTTAGGCACTTGTCCATACGGGACATAAGATTTCATGTATCCAATACAAGATAGGCATCTACCCATACGGGGTAGGCATCTATCCAAATCAGGATAAGCATCTACCCATGCGGGGTAGGCATCTATCCAATCGGGATAGGAGGTGCTCTGGCCAAAGACTTAGACTCATCGAGACCATTCGGGTCCTGAGCCACTCACTAAGTACTACACTCTTCTAACAGAAGTGCACCGAGGTTGTCATCCTTAGGAATAATTAAATAACATAATACAAGCTTGAATTTCACCTCGGAATTTGGCTTAAAGCCTCGGGAAGTCAAGTGAAACCATACGGGATTCCTTTCGAGTATGCATTGAATTACTTTTTCTCATTTTAATTATCTTTCAAATTAAGATTCTATTCAATCCTTCTATACCAATCCTAGACCCCACCCATGAACGCCTGATTACGAGGGACAACTCCATCCCAAGACTACCTACATACCCGCTTCGGCAAGGGATCAAGGCGTAAAGTATGTAGTTCTATTTTCTACTCTATGGTTTGATGTAAACTAATTAGTGGGTATGCAAACCTTTCTAGGGTCAATGTCCCAGACAGTTTCTCTGTGGTTGCTACCCACGGTGGTAGCGCTTAAGCAAAGGCTCAAGATGGCCTATTGCTTGTGGCCTAAAACACTAGATTATAAATTCTCATCATAAGCATCACCCATGACCAAATGTCAATCGACAACAATTCTTCGAGATTAAATCAATTTCATAAAAACATTTCACTCAACATCCCTATAGGGGTTTACTATAGTTTAACTCAGTGAATGAAAGATCATTTTAGAATTATCTTATTAAATTATCGATCCAAGGAGGATTACCCGCCCCTTGGATTTTAACTTCCAAGTGTCCCTTATTACTCCCCGATGATTTATAGTGATGATGACAGATGTCATTGATGTACCTTTATTAGGCGTTAAGTGCAGTAGTTCAACACGACGACATTACCCGTAAGCTTGACCCAGAGGCATTGTATATACCGAATGCTACTAGGTTTTGGTTTTCCAACTTCCTTTATTTAATTTTCCAACTTATGATAAACATCATGCTTGAAAAATAATTATGAATTTAGACATTGCAAGGCTCAATTAATTGAGATAACTACTTGATGAATTCTATGGAATAAAGCCATAACTAACATTATTTATTATTCAAAACTTGAAATATAACTTTGCATAATAATAATGATTGGGAAACTTGCATAATAATAACGATTAGGAAACTTGCATAATAATATTTAAACGTGAACTTGCGTGGAGATGGAGATGCCAATAAAGGTAATCAATGTAAGGAATTTGCATGAGGCGAAGGTAGTGTAATTACATGCGAGGATATCGCTTATAAAGCCACTAATCCCAAAATAGAATTTAGCTTCAAATCATTTAATATAGATCAATTGCTTAAGTGGATAAAAAAAAAAGTCTAATTTATAATATTTGGTATAGTTTAGTTTGTGGTTTATAAATTGCTAAAACTAATTATAAATCTAAAAAAAAAATTACCTAAGTTAAAATTTTATTAAACTAAAATTATATATATATATAAAGAATTTAATTAAACTAAAAATTTATGTATATATAAAAAAGATTTAACACTTAACATTTAAAATTGATTTTTTTTTTGTTTAATGGCATGGTACCGGGGAGTGGGAAGGTCCCACGGTTCCCATCATCACTACGGGCCTGTGGGCGTAGGCCCGCAGTGATGAAGGGATAGTTGTGGTACCCCCCACTACCCTGCGGCCACTATCGTAGGTTAGTGGAGGGTACCACTAGGTACCCCCTTAACCTACGCCATGACTACGCCATCCCCTCCCTGCAGTGGCCCACATCCCTATGCAAATCATTTTGCTGTACATTTCTTCGTACTGTGTTGCATCATCATTTTCTTTTATTTTATTTTCTCTTGCAATTATTTAACAACTTAGATATATATATATATATATATGGATGGTTTCCAGTTTAAATTATTTAAGCACAGAGAGTATTATATAACCAGTATATGAGAGATGAATATTAATGTAAACAATAAGGATTTATTTGCAGGATTGAATAACACAAAGGGTTATTCACAAAGAGATCTATTCCTCAGTTTCAACTATTATTTCCAGAGAGAGGCAGATAAAAACATTAATGGAACCAAATGAGAATATCACAGAGAATTATTCATAGTGAAATCTATCCTTTCATTTCAATTAATTTTCATAGAGAAAATATATAACCAGATAATAGAAAAATATTTATGGGATCAAATGAGATCAAGGATTCCTTCATAGGAGATATATTCCTCAACTTCAACTGATATTCATAGAGGAATTTTGATTCAACTATCATTCACATAGAGGTCTATTTAAAGAATGAGGTTCAGATTTCCTATTCGAAAAACTAGAGAGATGAATTAGAGGAAGGAAATAAGGATTGATCTAATCTAATTCTCAGCAAGGAATTGAAACAAATTCTTCTTTTTTTCTCTCTCTTTCTAATCTAATACTCAGCAAGGAATTGAAATAAATTCTTCTTCTTGTTTTCTCTTACTAATCTAATACTCGGCAAGGAATTGAAACAAATTGATCTAATTTTCATCAAGGAATTGAAACAAGATTGATCTAATCTAATTCGCAGCAAGAATAAGATGGATGATTCAAAATAAAACAAAACTGAATTAAAAGAATCTGGATACTTGAAATTGATGTAGAATCCCCTATGAATCCTTCAATTAGCCTCCCTTGATCCTTCAAGCTTGAAAAAAAAAATCCTCAAAAGCAACCTTAGCTATTCTCCAAAATGAAATATGACTACCAAAAACAAATACTTGAGAGAATAATTTCTTCAAAGAATAACCAACTCCCATTTTTGAAAACTTGCATATCATTTATAAGAAAATTCCCTCTATTCCATTATCTAGAAAATTTAGTTACAAAGGAGATTCTTTCCCAATTTTGGACTTCATGCAAATTGATTAGACTCAGTGGAGGAGTTACTTGTAAGGTGGTGGAGAATCCTCTAGAAGCTTCTTATTCTTCCTACAACATGTGCCATAATTGAATGTGGAAAAATAAATAAATAAATAAATAAGAAAAATGTATATTTTCCATGTGTGTGTGTGTGTGTTTTATTTTATCCTTTTATAAAATTCATTCAATCATTTAAATAGCTTATCCAAAAATATAATAGAATAGTATTTTAAATACAAAAGTGATAAAGGAGGGTTGTGACATAGGAACTAATTCCCAAGTCTTGTTATTTTCAATCTGTTGCAGCTCTTCTTCCATTGCATCCATCCATTTCTCACTTTTGTTGGCCTCGATGAATTTTTTGGGACCCATTTCAGTCATGAGGCATAAATTCACTTGTTCATTGTTCCAGGAAAGTCTTCTTCTTGTCTGTACACTGTCACTTTTATTTTCTATAATTTGCTCTTCTGAGTGATTTTTCTACACATATCTATTAGGGGTCTTGTTGGATGCTTCTCTCGGTTCATTTTTTGACTGAACTTCATCTTCATCACATGAATCATCATACTAGTTTACATGTGCTTGTTTTCCTTTATGCAAATCTTCATCAACTCTTACATGCACACTTTCAATGACTTTTCTCTTTCTTTTATTGTAGCATTTGTAGGATTTGATGTGAGTAAAGTAACCCAAGAAGATGCCTTCATCACTCCTAGAATCAAAACCACCTAAACTATCTTCATCTCTCTTGATGGAGCATTTACTTCCAAACACTTTGAAATACTTAACTGATGGCTTCTGGTCATACCACAGTTCATAAGGTGTCATTTTTTTATTTGTTCTCAGCTAAACCTGGTTCAATGTATATACAACAGTATGTGATGCTACCTTCCAATACATATCTGGTATGTTTGTCTCATTCAACATAGTTCTAGCCATTTCCTTGATAGTCCGATTTTTCCTTTCTACAACATCATTTTGTTGTGGTGTTCTTGGGGCTGAATATGCATTTTGATTCCATACCTCTCACAGTAGTCTACAAATGCATTTGATGTGAACTCACCACCCCGATATGATCTCAGACACTTCAACTCGCATCCACTTTTCTTCTCAACTATCTTCTAGAATATTTTGAACCTCTCATAAGCTTCTGATTTGTCATGTAGAAAAGTGACCCATGTCATTCTTGAGAAATCATCAATGAACAGCATGAAGTATCTCTCATCGGCTAAAGCTCTTGTTCTGGTTGGACCACACAGATCTATATGCACAAGTTATAAGGGCCTTGAGGTATTATGTTCTTTGATCTTGAAGGTTACCTTAGTTTTCTTTCCTTTCAGACATTCATCACACAAAGTACTTGTCGGTTTGATAATTAGTGGTATATGTCTCATATAACCTTTCTTTCTCACCTTAACCAAATTATCAAAGTTTATATGGCCTAATCTTCTATGCCACATTCATCTCTCATCTACTTATCCCATCACGCATTGGGACTAAAAGAATTCCTTTAGATTGTACACATTTCCATCTATCCTTTTACCTTCTGCAACAATATGTCCGACACTATCATTCCTTATCTGACAACTGGTAGAGTTAAATGTGAATTTGTATCCTTATCACACATTTGACTCACACTTAGCAAATTATGCTTTAGTCCTTCCACATAGTATACATCATGTGCTTTTAATTTTCTATCTATGTTCAGAGTACCTTTGCCTTTTATATTGATGGAAGATTTGTCTCTGAACCTCACTGAACCTCCATTCCAATCATCAAACTTGATTAACTTCTTTTTGTCTCTAGCCATGTGATTGGAAAATCCACTATCTACAACCCATAAATTTCTTCTTTCTGCATGTAGGGTAGTATGTACAATCTGACTTGATTCTACTTTAATGTTATCCTTCACAACCCAAACCGGGTTGGCTTCCTTATTCTTGTCAGTTGCAATTTTTTGCTCTGATTTTGCTCCTGGTTTTTGATCCGATACCTTCTTCTTTTTTTTAGAGATCCTGAGTTTGCAATGTGGCCAACATTTTGACAATGATAGAATTTCACAGTGACATTGAATGATGAATTTGAAAAACTATTGTAGGATATCAGTTGACTTCTCCTACATTCATCTCTTATGACCAAAAACATTACATTGATAACATGTGGCATTCATCTCTTGGAGTGCAGCAAACGAATTTCTACTTTCAAAACTAGTAGGAGGCTTACGCAACAAAATACAATCAACAATTCTATGACCAAACTTATTACACCGGTAACAATAACCATGGAATTTAGGTACACACCAATCTTATTGCATTGGACCGGCAAACCTTTATCTCATCGGATGTTTTCCTCTCATGCTATTGACTTTGGTGAACCTCGCTACATAAATCTTGAACTTGCCTTTATGGTTTTTATTTTGGTACAAAGACTAAGCCTTCTAGTTCTGAGTATTTGTGTTCACAGGAATATTCCTTGTAGCTTCAGCATAGGTCCTCTTCTCGGTAGCTTTATTGACAGTAAAGGTTTGTTTTTCTTTACTCTCACTTGAAGAAGTAAATTGTATATCCTTGTCAAATCTATCTTTTCTATTTGAACTTTGTCCTTCTTAAAAAACTAAACCTTTGGTATCTTTTGAATGCTTCTAATTACTCAACATTTTGTCCAAGGCTTCAGTGTTGCCCTCATACTTGCTTCTCTCAATTCATCTTTACTCTTTCAAGCTCCTTTTTGAGCCTTACAATTTCTTCTTCCAAATTCTAATGCTCCTTCTCCTTCTTTATCAAATCAAAGGATGTATATTCACATATCCTCTTGGCCTCTTCCAACGGGAGTGTTAAAACAGAAATTATTTTCTTGGACCCATCCAGGGACTGCTTCAAATGGTCTTTTTCTTCAGCAGCAGCACACTTAACCTTTTTGAGATCTCTTCTTGTTTTACTCCTCAAGGTCACTTATGAGCTCACCTTCCAATTCCACTTCATATTCAATGTCTTCATCTTCATTATCTTCATCAATTGGTTCATCTAGTGCCATAAAGAGATTGGTTTCTCTTTCATCTTGACAATAGTCATTTTCTTAGGCACTTTCTTCACCTGTGGCATCATCTTCAATAGTATACAAGTTGTTCTTCTTCTAATAGCTTCTTCTATCTTTTTGGTAAGCATTCTTCTTGTTATCCTTACCCGAAGGTCTGGTTGTGCTTTGTTTCTCCTCTCCATCATTCTCACCATAGGGACATTTTAAAGCAAAGTGTCCTATTCTACCACAATTAAAACATTTGAGAGGTAATTTTCCTTTGTACTTACCAGATCCTCTTGTAATCTTCCTTACAAAGTTTTCTACCACTGTGTCCGAGTCTTCGCTAGATTCTCCATGAGTAATTTCTTCCTTACCCTTTTTGATGGAGTTGAAAGCAGCCTCTTTCTTTGAAGTTCCTTCATCAGTTGTTCTCATCTCATAAGCGGTTAGGGACCCAAATAACTCATCAATCAAAAAGGTTTTCAAATCCTTGGCTTCTTCTATTGCAGATACCTTTGTGTCATACTTAGATGTGAGTGATCTAAGTACCTTTTTGACAATCACTTTATCAACTATATCTTCTCCAAGTCCTCTGGTAGTATTCACTGTTTCATCAATTCTGTGAAGATAATCAGCAATCTTCTCTTCATCTTTCATATTCAAGCCTTCAATCTGACCCCTTAATGTTTGTAGTTTAGCCTCCTTGACTTTGACATCTCCTTCAAACAATCTTTTCAACTTATCCTAAGTTTCCTTGGCAGATGAGCAGTGCATGACCTTAACAAACTCATTGTCAAATAGACCACTGAGAATAGCATGCTTGGCCTTGGCATTGTTTTTGTACTCCTTCTTAGAATCTGGATCTGTAGGAGGATTATTAGGGATAGTATACCCATTGTGCACAGACATCCAAACATCAAAACCTAGGGAGGACAAATAGGTTTCCATTCTTCTTCTCCAAAAGGTATAGTTGGTACCATCAAACATGGGATCTTTGGAGGAGGAGGATTCATTCCTTGACATTATGTTCTTAAACTAGAATCTACCCAAGCTAGAGAAATCTTTGACAAACAAGGAACCTAATGTTGTGATACCAATTGGAGAACACATGATATAACTAAGAGGGGGGGGTGAATCAGTGATTATACAATTTCAAACAATGTGTGCAACTGGTAGGATAATGAAAGCACTAACAAGCAATCGCATACAAGAGCACATCACATAACATTGGATATATGAGGAAAACCCAATGTGGTAAAAACCTAAGTGAGAAATGTTGTTGGAGATTTACTGCTCCAATCCAGCCTCACAATAAAATAACAGTTTTACAATGTTTAGGGCACCAACCCTTAGTGATTTATGGGCACCTACCCAAAGGAGCACCAATGCCTATTCTATTCTAAGCACCAACTCAAGGAGAACTAACCCCCACACCGAGCAGTAACTTAGTGAAATACAATGAGATATAAACTCAATAGAATGATAAACACTTGGTTACAAATGAGCTATGTAACACTTGGAAACTTTTTACTCTGTTGGTTAAACTTCTTTTTGTATTACTGCTTCTTTGTTCTACTAGTTTTCTATTCTTACTTTCTGAATTCTCTATCAACTCAATCTCAGCCTTGTCGGATCTTCTTTGAAACTCACCTTTCTCTCCTTCACTCTCTATTGATCTCTTACCAGTTTAGATATTGCCAGTTTAACAAACTGTTATACTCTATACCAGTTTACCGGTTACCTTAACCCTTGTCGGTTAAACATTCCTTATCGATTCTCCAACACTCGGTCACTTCAATATTGTCTATCACACTTAGACTGATCATCTCTTTCCTCATATAGATTCATTGTATCATAGATCTCTCATAAAACATACTCTCTCTTAGCATACCCTTCAAATTTTGATCTGCATATTTATATATATGCTTTCCTGGCAAAACACAAACTCAAACTTCACACACTTAGGATTTTCTTTACCAACCTAGATCAAATCAGATAAGATCTCATCTTTCCTGAATCAATAGCCTGAAATAGTATAGCAAAAAGCTTTATCATCTTTTTTATTCTTCCTACAAATGTTTACTATAGTTAGCAAACTCGACTCTATTCATCAGTCTTGATTTTGTCGATCAATAAATGATTTAGCAGTTTCTTTCTCCAAATCAACTAGACGATCAAATATCCTAATTTGATCATGATTTCAAATAATCAAATCTCTTCCCTTTGATCTGCTTTGAGCCATAATCCTCTACAACCCATCTGTGTTTTTTGCAGTCGGCATTAATATGGACTTAGTCGGCAACTACCTTACGGATGCATAATTCACCTACCCAATGCACATTTGCCACTTGGAGTCCACTTGATATTATTGTCACCATCTAGCTCACTTGATTGTGTCGGTTCAACTTTGGTCACCAAATGAACATGCTACCGATATACACTAATCGATTAACCTTCATATCATGCACTTCACTATTCTGTCGGCTAGATCATGTTATATCAGGCTGCACTTACTGATTTTTTTTCTTACCGGTTGACATCCCATACTAGATGACATCAACATGCCAACAATCTCCAATGTTGGTAACAATATCTTGCATACTAGTTGACATAATTATTGGTTGACAACAAGGACAATACAATGACAACATTTGGGTCCCTTCAAAACCTATTTTACCACTAGTCAAAAATAATTAATTGATGATTGTATTCAATTTGATATAAGTTTTGTTGTTTGCAATATCTTTCTTGAATCCTTGCTACCATAGATACTTGTCAAATCTTGAAAACCATGCCCCAAGGGCTTTCTTGAGTTCATAAATATCTTTCTTTAATCTTCATACAAATTATATATCCTATGACAATTGAAACCGTTTTGATTTCTTAGTGTACACTTGTTCTAATTCATTATTTAAAAATATTGACATGACACTCATCTGATATACTTTGAAGTTTTTAAATATTAATAGAGCTAAAAATATTCTACCTGCCTCTAGTATCGCTACCAGGGAAAACAACTCTTCAAAGTAAAATCCTTCAACTTTTTCATAGCATTTGCATACTAATCTAGCCTTATTTCTTATTAAATTACCTTTCTCATTCAATTTGTTTCTAAAACCCCATTTTTTCCTAATGAAATTATTGTCTTTAGGTATTGGAACAAGTTCCCAAGCCTCGCTCTTCTCAATTTAATTTATCTCTTCTTTCATTTCTTTTATCTAATTCTCATCTTTTCTAGGTTCCACAAAGTTACTTTGTTTAATTGTTTATTATAAATAATACTTTTTCATCTTCTCTTGCTAACCTTCTTTTGGTTTGTACTCCATTGTCTTTGTCTCCAAGAATTTAATTTTCAAAATTCTTTTTTTGAAAATACTTAGCTAGGCCCAAGGGGTTGTATTCTATTGGTTAAAGTTGCTGGCAATTTGGAAGAATTTACTATGTGTTGCATTGATGTTTTGTCATTGATGGCAACACTGATTATTTTAGTTGTTTACCGGTTTCCGATTGGTTCTGGTAGAGTGGTTGGATTATGATATTGATCCAGTATGCTTCAATTTTTGGAATTGATTTGGATCTATCATTCATGCTATTCATATGTGTATCATGATCAGTTGGTTTGGGATTTGATGACTTGGGAGATATCATTTGTTCTAGTAAGTTTTTTGGTCACTGGTAAGGGTTTTACCGACAGAGCTTTGTTCAAGATTTTTTGATGCATGTGATAAGTGGTGTTGGTGCGGCTTCTAGATGGTTCTCAGGATGTTGTTGGTTATCATGTTCATTTTCCTGTTCATCGGTGGTGTTGGATTTGGTTTATAGCGACCTATTTTGGGTCTGCTGTTATCTAGGTTATGGACCGGTTTATGTAACATGTTGGAAGATGTTCCTGATGCGTTACCGTCAGGATTTAATGATTGATTTACATTTCTTTTGGCCATAGATGACTTGGTTGACCATTGGATTGCAGGTTTATGTTATTAACTTATTGTATTATCTTTTAGGTGGCTGACCTAATTGTTTAGGTCTCGGGTTGGTATAAATATGATGTAAGATCTATTTGTAGATCATGAAATAGAATAGGTCAAGGTTATGGGACTATCTGTGTGCGAATAATGTTGTAATCATATGTAGAAGGTTTTCCTGATCATAGGTGATCAAATTGGGTTTGTGTAAGAGGTTTAATACCTCTCGTATTGAGCTTAACCAGAACTGTACTTAGGCATACGAGATGATATCTTTGCAGTTCAATATTCATTTCGGATTGTAGTCTGGATTTATGTTGTAGTCAATGAGGCTCCTTTTTGTAATGAGTAGTGCGCTCTAAGTTGTTGGCCTTCCTGCATGTGTAGATCCCTCATATTATAATCACATAATTACTTAAAAGTATTATCTAACTCTGGGTAGGCTTCCCAGTGTGGTTTTTCACTTTACCGGGTTTTCCACGTACAAATCTTGGTATCATGTGTTCTGGATGGATGGTAACTATTTTGTGATTTATGTTTATGTTCAATTGCTATATCCATTATTCCAATATTTGGTTTATGCATTCTTGTATTGAGTTTATGTGTTTCGGTAATAAGGTTTTGAATGCTTAAAGTTTTGTAATCCGGTGACAACTGATTCACCCCCCCTCTCAGTTGTCCTCTGGTTATTTAAGCTATCTAATAATTGGTATAGAAGCTTGGTCCTCTTTGTATAAGCTTAACCGCTTGAGGAAGATCTTATGGTATCTAGTAGTTCAAGTTCATCTACAGCTATTTTTCAGAGAGAAATTCTTAGGCTTGATGGAACAAATTATGGAGTATGAAAGATTCGGATGAAGACTCATCTGATATGACTTGGAAAGGAGATTTGGGAGATCATGGAGAATGGCTATACACCTCATAATTTGGCATCTCACAATCCTCCTCTGGTAGGCTGGGATAAGGACATTGAAAATGATTATAGAGCTAGAGAATCCCTTTTGTGTGCACTTTCTGATTAGCAAATTATGGGACTAACCGACAAATCAACTACAAAGGCTATATGGGACAAATTGGAGACTCTGAATGAAGGTGACCCTACTATTAAAATTTTTCAGCTTGATGGTTACCAAGTGAGGTATGAAAACCTGAAGATGGAAGAAGATGAAAGGAATACTACTTTCATGGAGAGAGTTAATGAGATTGTTATGGGAATTCAATGTTGTGGTGGATCTTTGAGCAAAGATGAAATAGTTTCTAAAGTACTGAGAGCTTTGCCACTGACTTATAAGATGAAGGCTACTGCAATTAATGAGTTGAGAAATATGGCAAACACCTATGTTAATAGGGATACCTTGGTTGGGAAGTTATGTGCTTTTGAGCTTGAGGCATTTGGACCTTCTGGAGCTTTTAAATCTGAACATGCTTTTCATTCATCTACATCATCTATCGACAAGAGTGATTGGAAATATTTATATGTGAAGGAACTAGAGGATATGAAGAAAGAAGATGAAGAGTTTGAGAAACTTGAAGCCTTATTTGCTAGAAGAGTACATAAAGGACCAACATGAAGTAAGTATGAAGGAAAATCACCTTTTAAATGCTTTGTATGTAATAAGATGGGCCATTTTGCATCTAGATGTCCTGAAAGGAATTCAAGATTTGAAGAAAGAGATAGAAGATCTTTTAGGCCTAACCATGATTATCAGAACAAGCATAAGTATAGGAGGAAAAAGACAAATCATGTTACTATGCAGATGAGGAAGTTTTAACTGATTCTGATGATTAACTGGTACAAGATTTAGCTAGTGGATCCGGCAATGAAAAGGAATGGGTATTTTTCGCTATCAAGGAAGATGATTTGGTACCTAAAGATAAGGCCCTTGCTATTAAAATTGAAGACAAGGATGAATAGATAATCGACAATGGATATTCACATCATATGACTGGAGATAAAAGGAAGTTCTTATCTATGCAAGAATTTGATGGTGGTTTGGTTAGATTTGGAGATGACAAAGCATGAATAATCAAGGGAAGAGGAACAATATAATTGGATGGTAATCATAACACTGATAATGTTTATTATGTTGAAGGTTTAAGGCATAATATTTTGAGTGTAGGATAGTTGGTGGATAAGGGATTTTAGTTACAGTCCAAGGATGGAAAATGCAAGATTATCAACATATCTGGATTGGAGATTGCAACCGGTACACAAACTAAAGGTAATATGTTTCATTTGAACTCTGGTGAGAAGACATGTTTGATTACACAAATTTATGAGAGTTGGCTATGGCATAAGAGGTTGTGTCATGTGAATTTTGATTGCATTGTGAAGATCAGTTCTACTAAGGCAGATAGAGATATACCTAAGATTGCAAAGCCCTATAATCCAATATATAAGGAATGTCAAATAGGAAAGCAAGTCAGAACTTCTTTTAGGAGTATAAAAGACAAATCTAATGATGTTCTTTATCTTATTCATACTGCTTTGTGTGGTCCTGCTAGAATCAAAAAATTTCAAGGTGTTAGATATTTCATGCTAATCATTGATGATTATTCAAGAATGATGTGGGTTACTTTTCTAAGGGAGAAGTCTGAAGCATTTGAAAAGTTAAAAATATTTAAAGCTAAAGTTGAGATGGAGACAGGATTAAAGATTAAATGTTTAAGGTCAGATCAGGGTGGACAATTCACATCTGGTGAATTTAACAACTATTGTGAGAAGAATGGGATAAGGAGATAATTGTCTATACCCCAGACACCTCAGCAAAATGGAGTTGTGGAAAGGAAGAACAAAACTCTCTTGGATGCAACTAGAATTATGATGATGGAAGATAATCTACCTCATGTCTACTAGAGATAAGTTGTAAGCACAATGATATACACATTCAACAGATTTCATATCAAAGGAGATACTGGTAAGACACCTTATGAGTTATGGTTTGGTCATACACGGATAGTTAAGTATTTCAAAAGCTTTGGTAGTAAATTCTATATCAAAAGAGATGATTCCATTGGAAAGTTTGATCCTAGATGTGATTAAGGAATATTTCTTGGTTATTCTAATGAAAGCAAAGCATATAGATGTTATAAAAAAAGATTGCAGAGAATTGTGGAGAGCACAAATGTCAAAGTGGATGAGAAGAACAGAAGTCAAATCATAACTTATGAGAGAGAACTAGCAATGGAAATAATCATAATTGAACTGGTAGCACCTACACTAGAACATAATGTTGAACCAGTCACTGGTAGTATCAAAAAATTCAACAATAACTTAAGATCAGGACAGACGAACAAAAAATTAGAAGACTCCTAGGTATGTAAGGTTGAATCATTCAGAAGATCAGATCATTGGAGACAAAAACAAAGGAGTGATGACAAGAAGAAGGTTGGCAGCTGATGAGGTATTTTTTATTTCTCTAGTTGAACTGGCATCAGTAATTGGATCTTGTAAAGATGAATGTTAGATGAAAGCTATGGAAGAAGAATTAGATCAGATAGAAAAGAATAACATATGGACTTTAATTCCCCAACCTAAAAATAAGAATGTTATTGGAACTGAATGGGTTTTTAGGAATAAATTGAATGAAGATGGACAAGTTGCGAGGAATAAAGCTAGATTGGTTTGTAAAGGATATTCTTAGAAGGAAGGAATTGATTATGGTGAAACCTTTGCACTGATAGCTAGGATTGAAGCTGTGAGATTATTTCTTGCTTATACTGCCCATAAGAACTACAAGGTTTATCAGATGGATGTTAAGTGTGCATTTCTAAATGGAGATCTTGAAGAGGAAGTATATATTGAGTAACCTAATGCATTTTCACTTTCAAATGACAAAAACATGGTTTGCAGGTTAAAGAAAGCTTCATATGGATTGAAACAAGCCCCTAGAGCTTGGTATGCAAGACTGGATAAATATCTTTTAAAGCTTTATTTCACTAAAGGTAATGGTGAAAGTAATTTATATTATATGATCATTGATAATGACATATTGATTATTGAAGTCTTTGTTGATGATATCATTTTTGGAGGTGAAGATAAGTTGTGTATGGAATTCTCTAACAATATGAAGAATGAATTTGAGATATCTATGATTGGGGAGATGAAATTTTTCTTAGGTTTGCAAATTACTCAAACTAATAAAGGTATTTTCATCTGTCAAACTAAGTATGCTAGAGAGTTGTTGAAGAAATTTGGGTTGGAAAATTGTAAACCAGTTAGTACTCTAATGATTACCAATGAAAAATTGACAAAGAAAGATGCATCTGCACCAGTAAATCCTAAAAGGTATAAGTCTATGATTGGTGATTTGTTATATCTCACTCAGACTAGATCAGATATAATGAATGCAGTTTGTATTGTACCAAGATATCAAAGTGATCCTAGAGAAAATCATGAGAGTGCGGTGAAAAGGATTTTCATTTATTTGCAGGTAACAACTAAATATGGTTTGTGGTATCCTAAAAATGATGACTTTACATTATGTGTATATACAGATGTAGATTGGGCTGGAGATTTTGATGACCGGAAAAGCACATCTGGTGGAGATTTCTTTCTTGGAAAGAAACTTGTTTCATGGATCAGCAAGAAGCAGACATGCACCTCTTTATCTACTATTGAAGCTGAGTATGTTGTTGATACTACTAACTGTACACAAAATTTTATGGATGAAGCAAATGTTGAAGGATATAAAGGTGGATTGTAATGAATTGGTAGTTTTTCACTGTGATAACTCTGCTACTATTGATATATCAAAGAATCTGGTATTTCATTCTAAAACAAAGAACATATCTATCAAGTATAAATTTTTGAAGGAGAAGGTGGAAGCAAATGAATTTAGGCTGGTTTATGTGAATACTAAAGAGAAGGTTGCAGGCATCTTCACTAAACCTTTTCCTAAAGAATCATTTGAGTATTTCAGAGATAGATTGGGGGTTTCTGCCCCTCCGATAGAGGCCTGAGTGATGCTGATTGGCATTAGTCTAGTATACATTATTAGAGCTATTACTCATTCTAGATTGATGTGGTGGTGATACTACTGAGGGGGAATAGTCAGCTGTAAGAATCATAGGATTTATGACTTTTTCTTTGATATTCATGTAAGACTTATGTCATTGATGTCAAAGAAGGAGAGATATATGTGAAAAACAAAGATTAACAGAATATCAGTCAAAGGGGGAGAGATTAGTTGTTAACAGAGATATATTCATTAGGGGAGTTTGGTTCAAAGCTTCATTTCTATATCATTTTGTGGGAGATTGTTGGCTACCTTCCATAGGGGGAGATTTGTTTGGCATTTGTTGGCACTTGGATGTTTTTCACATCTAGTGTTGCCATCAATGCCAAAGGGGGAGATTATTGGCAATTTGGAGGAATTGATTATGTGTTGCATTGATGTTTTGTCATTGATGGAAACACCAGTTGTTTTGGTTGTTTACCGGTTTCCAGTTGGTTCCGGTAGAGTGGTTGAATTATGATATTGATCTGGTATGCTCTGGTATGCTTTGGTTTGTGGAATTGATTTGGATTTGTCATTAATGCTATTTAGATGTGTATCACAATCAATTGGTTTGTTATTTGATGACTCAAGAGCTATCATTTGTTCTAGTAAGCCTTTTGGTCACCAGTAAGGGTTTTATCGGCAGAGCTTTGTTGAAGATATTTTGATGTACGTGATAAGTGGTGTTGGTGTGGATTCTATATGGTTCTCAAGATGTTGTTGGTTATCATGTTTGTGTTCCAGTTCATCAGTGGTGTTGGATTTGGTTTATAGCGACCTATTTTGGGTCTGGTGTTATCTAAGTTATGGATCAGTTTATGTAACATGTTGGAAGATGTTCCTAATGGGTTACCGATGGGATTTAATGATATGTTTACATTGTTTTCGCCCTAAGCCAACTTGGTTGAACATTGGATTATGGGTTTATGTTATTAACTTATTGTATTATCTTGTAGGTGGCTAACCTAATTGTTTAGGTCCCGAGTTGGTATAAATATGATGTAAGATCTCTTTGTAGATCATGGAATGGTATAGGTCAAGGTTATGGGACTATCTGTGTGCGAATAATGTTGTAATCATATGCAGAAGGTTTGGTCGATCATAAGTGATCAAATTAGGTTTGTGTAAGAGGTTTTATACCTCTGGTATTGAGCTTAACCAAAACTATACTCAGGCATAGGAGATGTTATCTTTGTAGTTCAATCTTCATTCTGGATTGTAGTCTGGATTTATGTTGTAGTCAGTGAGGCTCCTTTTTGTGAGGAGCGGTGCGCTCTAGGCTATTGGCCTTCCTGCATGTGCAAGCCCCTCGTATTTTAATCACATACTTATTGCAAAAGTATTATCTAACTATGGGTAGGCTTCCCACTGTGGTTTTTCCCTTTATCGGGCTTTCCACATACAAATCTTGGTGTCATGTGTTGTGGATGGAAGCTAAGTGTTCTATGATTTATGTTTATGTTTAATTTCTATATCAGTTATTCCAGTATTTGGTTTATGCATCATGGTGAAAAGTTTATGTGTTCCACTAATAAGGTTTTGAATCCTTAAAGTTCTTTAATCTAGTGACAACTGATTCACCCCCCCCCCCCCTCTCAGTTGTCCTCTAGTTATCTGAGTTGTCTAAGAAATGCATTGAGTTCTCATTGTGAAGATCAAAGTTTGAATCCCAAAGGGACATCTAATATGGAATTCAAAGTTGTGACTCTTAGTCTTCCACTGTTGGCTTCTAAGTGGTTTCTAATAAGTGGATTCTAATTTGTGACTCTTGGTCTTCCATAGGTTGATTCTAGTGTGGTTTCTCGAGATGAGGTAATGGTGGTTTCTAATAAGTCGATTCTAATTTGTGACTCTTGGTCTTCCACAAGTTGATTCTAGTGTGGTTGCTCGAAATGAGCTAGTATTAGTGTCATGGTTGGGTTTACTCAATATGAGAAAATATTAGTGTCATGTAATGGTCTATGCTTGTATGAGAAAAATATTTGTAAATGATCTGGAATATGGAAAATACTTAGCTAGGGACCTTTATAGTTGTCTTCTTTGATTCACTTTAAGTGGACACTTCACTATTGCGGTATGATCCATCACTATCATCATGATTTGAAGCCTCTTTAAAGTTCCATATCTCATCAATTTTCACAATAGCACTTTCAACAATTTTCTACAACCTCTTGTTATAACATCTATATTCCTTGCTTCTAATCAAATAACCAAGAAATATACCTTCATCAAATCTTGATTCAAACTCATGCAAGTTCTCTTCATCTCTTTTAACGTAACATTTTCTTCCAAATATTTAGAAGTGTTTGAATGAAATTAGTGTACCTTTCTATAATTCATATGTGTCTTAGTTTATTTTAGTCTAATATGTCTTGTGTTTAGAATGTAGATTGTAGAATGAACAACTTATCTTCGATATAAGTTAGGTATCTTAGCTTGGAACAACATTTTTCTTGCCATCTTCTAAATTATTTTGATCTTCCTTTCCATAACTCCATTTTACTAAGAATTCCTTGTCATAGAGCATTGTCTTTGAATTCCATGCTTCTTATAAAATTCTTCAAATTCATCAAAAGTATACTCTCTACCTCTATCATACCTTAAACATTTGATAGTCTAACCAGTCTCATTCTCTACCAAATATTTGAATATTTTTAACTTCTCAAAATCTTCTAATTTTTCTCTTAAGAAGGCTACCCATGACATTCTAGTAAAATCATCCATAAGCATCATAAAATACCTATCACTTTGTAGGCTCTTTTTCCTCATTGGTATGTATATATCTGTGTGAACCAACTCCAATGGACTTGTAGTTGAATATTATTTTATTAGAAACTTTACTTGTGTCTTCTTTCCTTCTTGACATTCCTTGTAGATAATGAATGAGGGTTTTGTGATTTTAGGCATGTCTCTTACAACTTCCTTTGTACTAATATTCATAAGATGATAAAAAACTATATATCCCATCCTTTTTGTCATATATAGCTCTCTTTTTTTTGTACCAAAACACATTTATTTTCATTTACTTCATTGAGATTATACACATCACTTTCTATCCTTCTTCCCTCCACAGATAGCTTAGTAGTTATTTCTTTTTTTGATCTTGCATCCATTTTCACTGAATGAAACCATATAGACCTTTTCACACATCTAACTTATACTCTGAAGATTATGCTTCAAACCTTCCACATATAGGATATCATAAGTCAAGTTTTTTCCAACATCAAGACTCGCGGTACCTTAACCATAAATATTTACAATTGAGTCATTACCAAGTTTTATTGTTTCACCATTCTACTTATTCAAATTAATGACCTTTCTTTTATCTGTGATCTTGTGACTAGAACATTTTCTATCAATGATCCATAGGTTCTTCTCACTTTCTACATGAAATGTAATCTCGACAAATATTGAAATTTCTAACCTCTAGATTATTTTTGTTTTATTTTCCGCACTTTCTTAGTTTCATTCTTCTAATTTATTGAATTGTTCTCCTTTATATAAGCTTAAGTGATTCAAAAAAACACTTCTACAATGTCTTGTTGTTGGATATTGTTGTTGCTAGGATATGTTGTTGTCATTGATGTCAACATATTCTTGTGTTCCTGTGATCCAGCGTTGCAGTGAGTTGTTTCAGTTAGTTTGGTGCAGAGTTGCTTATGCTGATTTATAATGAGGTATATCTAGTTGGTTCAGTGATGATTTCATGATTCTATGTGGTGATTTGATCGAGTTATGGATTCTAGTATGAAGATTGGTTTTTCAGTGTTTAGTGTTGCAATGTTTTGGTATTTGATTCGTTGTGCTCCAGAATGATTATATTTTGAGTTGTGGATTTGGGAGAGTTTTTGGGATATTCATATGTATCTTCAATTTAGATGGTTTGTGATTCAGTACTCTGCAAGTTATCTTTCTAGTCCCATTTGCTACTGTTTGAGTTTTCTTGAGTATCAGCGTGTTGATAGATGAAGATTTTATTAAGTGGTGTTGGTGCAACTATTGCGGATGGTTCTAACATTCTTGTTGGTATTTCCTAATCATTTCCTATTTTTTTTCCTATTTTGCATTGATCATTGTGGGCGTTATTGAATATCTTATGGGTCCGGTGATGTTCTTCATGTTATGTGACATTTTCGGTGGTGTAGCATGTTGTGGATGATCTTTGCAAGATTTTTGGTGGTGTTTTATGTTCAAGGATTTGATTTGGGTCCATGCTATGTCAACAATGACATTATATTTATCTGGTGGTTGATCTATGTATCATGTGATGTAATTTTGTAATTAGGTCTTAAGGATTGAGCCGACCTTGTAGTCAAGGTTTATGATTTGTATAAATAGGTGTTTTATTCATGTAATTTAAGTATGGTAGAAGTGTCTGCATTATCAAAGAGTGGTGTATGTGCGAACAAGAGAATTCAACTTTTGATGTGAAGTGTAGAGAAGATATTGTTGAAGGACAGAAAAATGTGCTTAACTAAAACCGTCATCAGGCATTAGAAGATACTATTCTTTCAGTTCATGTAAACCAGATTGTTGTTTAAATCTTTGTAAGGCAGTGAGCCTTCCCTAGGGTTGTAGCCTTTGGGGGTATCTTCTTATTTTGAGTAGTGAGCTCTTGGTAGTGTACCTAAATGCATGTGCATTCCCCATTGTAATAGTTTCACATACTACTGCAAAGTATCATCTTATTGTGGGTAGGTTCCCATTCTGATTTTTTCCTTAGCTAAGTTTTCCACGTCAAAAACTTGGTGTTATGTGTTTTGTTGTTATTGTGTTTATCTTTGTTGTTGTTGCAGTTGATCAGATTTGAAATTATACTTAAATTATTTGAACCAGTGAAAACCGATTCACCCCCCCCTCTCAGTTTTCCTTCATTGTTGCTGCCAACAATTGGTATCAGAGCTAGATCCTCCAGAAGAAGCTTGACCGCTTGAGGAGATCTAGGATAGAAACCTATGTTTTCAATAGAGACTGAGATTTGATGGAAGCAACTACACTATATGGAAGGATAGGATGGAGTGTCATTTGAAGTGTCATGGAGATGATTATTGGAAGATTACAAAGAATGCCTGCAATGTTCATCAAAATGGTTCAATTACTGTACCTGAGATCAAGGATGTTGAACATAGCATAAGAGCTAAAGAAGCATTGTTGACTGCCCTGACCGATTCAGAGATGCCTAATGTGATGGGTTTGTAAACTACACATGATATCTAGAAAAAGCTAGAGACACTATATGAAGGAGTTAAACATGTCAAAGTTGCTAAATTGTAAAGTTTGAAAGGAAAGTATGAGATGTTAAAGATGGGAGAAGATGAGAACATATCATCATTTATGGCTAAAATGAATGAACTTGTCATGAACATCATATGTGTTGGTGGAACTCTTGAAGAAGATGAGATCTTTGCCTCCTTAAAAATCTAAAGTTGTTGATATTGATCAGATCCGGGCAGTGACCACTGTGACAAGAGACATGTTGGTTTGTAAGTGTGTATGCTAAAATTAATCTTGATTCAACTAGAAATAAAAGGGGAATCATGAATCCCTATCCTAATCAAAGAATCCTAAAACAATCTCAATGAAATAACACAATCAAACAATAGGAATATAAATATTCAATAAAATCTCCCTATCCCATGATTGTATATTGCTCCCATTGTTCTTCTCTTCTTTTTGGTATGGTGGCTCTCAGATATTGTGTTGGCAACCTGCAATTAACACAAAGATTCGAAGTTAGTGGTTGTTGAAAATAGAGATTGAATGCTCAATTTATAGATTATTGGAGAGGATTGATTGAAAGGTGGAACAGATTGATCAAGAGGTGGAACTCAGGTGAGCTCACATTCTGATTGATAGTTGAACTGCTAATTTGGAGGTGAAACTCAATTAATTGAATAGATAAAAAGAGTTAACTGATTGAGAAAAAAGTTGATTGAAAGATGAAAAAGGGTGATTGGAGGATAATTGATTGGTGACAAAGAAAGCTTTATTCAGAAAAAGCTAACTAGAAGATAGAAAAAGAATGATTGGAGAGAATTAAAGAAAATATGTAATTAATCAATTAATTAAAATGATCAACTAAAATAGATTGAATAGTTAACTAATTGAAAACTTTTTGAAAAAAAACAAAGTGGAAGATAGAAATAGAGATTGGAAAGATTATGATTTAATTAATTAATTTAGCATGTACTTGCACTTTGACTTTGATTTTCAATTGAATCTTTGCATGAGATTTAATTCAAATATTAAATTTATTTTAAATTCAAATTGTTATTTGAATATATTTAAAACTTGACTTTCATTTTCATTTTGATTTTTGAAATCATGCACATGTATTAGAAATTAGAAGAAATTAGAAAAAATATGAATTTGAATTTGAAATTTGAATTAGAAGAATTAATGTAATTAAATAATTTAAAGAAACTATTTAATTATTTAGAAATTTAATTTAATTAAATAATAAAGAGTATTTGAATTAAAAGATTAAAATAACAATTAATTAAATAATTAATATTTAATTAATATTAAGAAAAGGGTTAATGATTAGATGATTAGAGATAGAAATTAAGAATTAATTTATTTAAATAATAAAGATTATTTAAATTGAGGATTAAAAATCACAATTAATTAAATAATAAATATTTAATTAACATTAGAAAATGTTTAAATGATTAAATGATGAAAGAATTTAAATTGAAATAATTAATAATATGGTGAGGAAATATGAATTTAGAAGAATAAGATTAATTAATTTAATTAAAAAATTAAAGAATTATTTAATCAATTAGATGAATAATTAGTACTTGATCAATGAGACATTTTTAAATGTCTACATTTGCCCATCTTTGAGACAATGTCAGAACGATATTGTTTCAAAGAAAACGAAAAAAACCTGCCCTAGTGACGCTGTATAGTGTAAATACAAAATGTGTATGCTAAAATTCATCTTCATTCAACTAGAAATAAAAGGGAAATCATGAATCCCTATCCTAATCAAAGAATTCTAAAACAAACTCAATGAAATAACACAATCAAACAATAGGAATTTAAATATTCAATAAAATGTCTCTATCCCATGATTGCATATTGCTTACATTGTTCTTCTCTTCTTTTTGGTATGGTAGCTCTCAGGTATTGCGCTGGAAATCTGCAATTGACAGAAAGATTTGAAGTTTGTGATTGTTGAAAATGGAGATTGAATGCTCAATTTATAGATTATTGGAGAGGATTGACTGAAAGGTGCAATAAATTGATCAAGAGGTGGAACTCAGGTAAGCTCACATGTTGATTGATAGTTAAACTGCTAATTTGGAGATGAAACTCAATTGATTGAATAGATAAAATGAGTTAACTGATTGAGAAAAAAGTTGATTGAAAGATGAAAAAGGGTGATTGGAGGATAATTGATTGATGACAAAGAAAACTTTATTTAGAAAAATCTAACTAGAAGATAGAAAAATAATGATTGGAGAAAATTAAAGAAAAGATGTAATTAATCAATTAATTGAAATGATCAACTAAAATAGATTGAATAGTTAACTGATTGAAAGATTTTTGAAAAAAAACAAAGTGGAAGATAGAAATAGAGATTGGAAAGACAATGATTTAATTAATTAATTAATTAATTTAGCATGTGCTTGCACTTTGACTTTAATTTTCAATTTAATCTTTGCATGAGATTTAATTCAAATATTGAATTTATTTTAAATTCAACTCAAAATTTTAAATATATTTAAAACTTGACTTTGATTTTCAATTTGGTTTTTGAAATCATGCACAGGTATTTGAAATTAGAAGAAATTAGAAGAAATATGAATTTGAATTTGGAATTTTAATTAGAAGAATTAATGTAATTAAATGAAATTAGATGAAATTAGAAGAATTGATTAAATTAAATAAAATTAAAAAAATTAATTAGTTAATTAAATAATTTAAAGAAATTATTTAATTATTTAGAAATTGAATTTAATTAAATAATAAAGATTATTTAAACTAAAGGATTAAAATTACAATTAATTAAATAATAAATATTTAATTAATATTAAGAAAAGGGTTAATGATTAGATGATTAGAGATAGAAATTGAGAATTAATTTATTTAAATAATTAAGATTATTTAAATTGGCGATTAAAAATCTTAATTAATTAAATAATGAATATTTAATTAACATTAGAAAATGGTTAAATGATTAAATGATGATAAAATTGAAATTGAAATAATTAATAAGATGATTAGGAAATATGAATTTAGAAGAATAAGATTAATTAATTTAATTAAATAATTAAAGAATTATTTAATCAATTAGACGAATAATTAGTAAATGATCAGTGAGACATTTTTAGGTGTCTACATTTGTCCCTCTTTTAGACAATGTATGAATGACATTGTTTCAAAGAAAACGAAAAAATTCCTGCCCTAGTATGCCCCGGTGACGCTGTATAGTGTAAATACAAAATATGTATGCTAAAATTCATCTTCATTCAACTAGAAATAAAAGGGAAATCATGAATCCCTGTCCTAATCAAATAATCCTAAAACAAACTCAATGAAATAACACAATCAAACAATAGGAATGCAAATATTCAATAAAATCTCCCTATCCCATGATTGCATATTGCTTCCATTGTTCTTCTCTTCTTTTTGGTATGGTGGCTCTCAAATATTGTGCTGGCAACCTGCAATTGCATAAAGATTCGAAGTTCGTGATTGTTGAAAATGGAGATTGAATGCTCAATTTATAGATTATTGGAGAGGATTGATTGAAAGGTGGAACAAATTGATCAAGAGGGGGAACTTAGGTGAGCTCACATGTTGATTGATAGGTTAACTACTAATTTGGAGGTGAAACTCAATTCATTGAATAGATAAAATGAGTTAACTGATTGAGAAAAAAGCTGATTGAAAGATGAAAAAGGGTGACTAGAGAATAATTGATTGATGACAAAGAAAGTTTTATTTAGAAAAAGCTAACAAGAAGATAGAAAAAGAATGATTGGAGAATTAAAGAAAATATGTCTTTAATCAATTAATTGGAATGATCAGCTAAAATAGATGTTAGGCCCAATATGGAAAGCTAATGTACTAAGAGGGGAGGGGTGAATCAGTACTTCAAATCCTTTTCTCAACAATATCTTTACTGTTATGCATAAACCAAAAACTACTGTAACATGAAATAAAGCTAAAACAAATGAGTAACAATCATACATAATTCACTCCATAACACATATATTTTGGTTACACACAAACTCTTGGTTAGAGAGAAAAACTGTGGTGGGGATGGCACCCACAACTTCACTACTGCAATAATAAAGAGTGCTCAGTTAGAGCTTGTAAAGCGGAAAATCGAACCCTAGGTGTTCCCCCACTCCAAGGAGAGAGAAAGGAGGTCACTAGGATTGACGGTTTTCACTTAGGAGAGACTTTACATTCAAAAGAGGGGTTGAAATTTACAAGATCCAATCCCACACAATGCAAGATTGAATTCTAAATGAGTTTCAAGGGTTGAGACAACAAGGATACCCTCTTTTGTAAAGAATGTAGATAGAAGGATTGAACTAGGAGTGTATGTAAAAGTAAGAAAGATTCGCTTGTAGACGGAGATAGGGACACGGGATGAAGCTACAGACCTGAAATTAGCAGTAAAATGTCGAGACGATGCTGTCCTGCAAGTTTGAGCGAAAGTTGACGGGACGATGGCGCCCGGAGTGCACACGGTCCTCCGAAAAATCCGCGAAACGAAGGGGGATCTGTTCATCTCTGCACAAGGATTCCAGATCTTCAATTACAGTCACGTACCTGCAACCTACACACAGAAAAGAGAGGATGATTGGGGGGTTAGGGATTAGGGGTTTGCCTTTAGGTCAAACCCAGGTTTTTGGAATTAACCAAGAAATGAGAATGTTGTAAATGTAAGTGTTTGTAATGTAATCAAGTATTGATACCTTGTTGTAAGAATGTTTGTATTCTTACATGCGAAGGTGTAATGATGCTGTATGTTGTATGTTGTAGGTGATCTCCTCTTCAATGGTTGAATCCTTGTCTTGAATGCAACACCTATCCTTGAATGGAGACCTAGAATGCTCAATTGCTTGAAGGAATGCTTGACTTCTTGAATGTTTGAATGTTTGCCTATCGCTTTCGCCTCTTGTACACATATGTTTTTTCGCCCTTTTTTCTGGGAGGGGAAATGTAGTTTATATACTTGTCAATTAGGGTTAGGAGATTGATTTTCCCAACCTTAGGCCAACCTAGGAGCATTATTTTCCAAATTGCAAACTTGAAGACCCGATGCCCAACAAGAGACCAGGCCCAAAATAGGGCCAGGGACCAGGGTGCTGGGCGCCATGGTCCTAAGGGACCAGGGTGCTAGGTGCCATGGTCCTAAAGGACCAAGGCTGGGCACCATGGTCCCACCTCCCGGGACAGCAGGGTGCAAGGAGGATCAGGCCAAGGTGCAGAAAGATGCAGTTTTTGATGTCGTAAACAGGTTTCGGGGTCTCCATTCAGGTTCAACGTTGCACCGCCATCATGAAGACCCAAATGCAGTCGAAATTGCAAGTGTCACAATTTTACGACGCTACATTTAGCCCCCACTTTAGCGGGAGTATAAGCGTACGCCCATACTTCCGGTAAAGTACAAGGAAACAACATTGAAAGACTTTCACCATGTCAAGGAGGCAAGATACACCAAGCCCCTAGTGGACTAAGGATCTTATGACTTTGATTGACAAAGTAAAAGGGAAGATCATGAGGGAGAACCCTGACTGTCAGTAGTAAGGTTCCCTCACTATGAGTCATGCAAGAATAATACCAAAAATTTTCAAGGCAAAGCTAAGTTCGCCAAGAAATTTTTAAGAATCTTGAAGAGATATGAACGGAGTGTATGCCCCCTACGTTAAAGCGATCGCACACACCTCATCGGGGGTGATTGCTTTAAGGTAGTGATACACATAAGAAATGAGAAGGGAAAGGAGCATGTTATCACAAATATTTAGCCCCCAAGTGTGAGATAAACCCAAGGATAATAGACACAAAACACAAATCACGAGGTGACTTCACTTTCCTTGGGGTCAGTATGTTGTATGATAATTCATGTATATCATATGTATGTATGCATAATTGTTCTTCATTCCCTAATCAAGGAAGGTCACCTAGAAGGAGGGAACACATGTGTCTTTTGAGTCAACATGAGAGAGACCAAAAGAGATCTCAATGCTTTGCATCATCCTCAAGTAGACAACACTAAGGAAAACAAATAGAAGAATGAGAATAACACATAGAAGAAGTAACAAAAGAGATCAAGAGAGGAGGAGAGAGTTTGCTATGCTAATGAACTAGTCTAGCACGTCATCCACCCCCCGATCTTGCTGATCAATATTTTGAGAAGGAAGGAAACACACTAGAGGAGGAACATCCAACATAGTAGATGGAGCTATCACAAGATCCAAACAAGGGCTATGTTCATGTTCCAAGCCACGTTGTTCTTGTCTAGGAGCTAGGATAAGTGCTTTAGAAAATACGTTAGATAAATGGTTATCAATATCAACATATTCATATTCACTATTAGAAGAAAGAGAAGTAACATTTTCATCATGAATAACATTTTCATCTATATCATCATCAAGATTTATAAAAATAGGATCTTTAACTCGCACAGGATCAAAACCATCATGCATCTTATGTTTAGGAGATTTTGGCTCAATTTTCGGCTGAGGAGAAAATGGAATAATACTAACTGAAGGTGTTTTGGGGGATTGCAAAGTTTGAGAAGCAGTTGCACGAGCTCTAAGATGACGCTTTCGTCGGCATTCACGCATAGAATGATTTCAACTAGTCTTAGTAGGAAGTTGAGAAGATTGAGGAGGAGGAATGTTCTCATCCTTATCACTTGGGTGTTTAGGTTGTGGTCTCTTAGGTTGGACAATAGGAGAAGAGGAAGGTCTCTTCTCTCTATAAGAGGAAGGAGGAGGAACTGCTCCATATAAAGGAGGAATATCTGGTTTAGGAAGGAGGCCAAGTCCCTCATGACGAGGAGGTATAGGTCTACCTTTAGAAAGTTTATTAGACATAGACATAGTCACATCCATAGGGATGGGTTGGGAATCTTCTTGAGGAAGACATTAGTTTTATCTTTCAAAGGAAGAACTTCCTTCTCAAGAATGATAGGAATATCAAGTTTGGGTCTTCTAGGTTCACTTAGAGATAGGATCATATCTTTTTTCCACTTTTGATAAGATTTGAAAAGATGATCACTTCGCGGTGGAAGAGATTGAAATTGCTTAGGCCAAAAATAATCAATAGGAACGCTAGAAGTTCTTTCAGCTGGTTTAAAGAGACTATGATTGATAGTAACAACTTCACCATTATGGGGAAATTTCAAACACTTGTGAATAGGAGAAGCAATAGCTTTCATGGAAGATAGCCAAGGATAGCCTAGCTTCACATGAAATTGTTCAGATGATGGAATAACAGCAAAGCTCACATCAAGGGATTTGTTATGGACCTCAATAGGTAATGTAATAGAACCAATTGCAGGAGAAGAAAATGCATCAAATAGTTTCACAACCACATTTGTTTTGTCATAGATCACTTTATTCAATTGCAAAGTAAAAATAAATTCTTCAGTAATGACATTAACCATACAAGAAGGATAAATAAGCACTCCACGGCAAGGTGTATTCTTGACTTTTGCAACTATATATAAAGGACCATCAGGTGCCCTGATAGTTTCACTGGAATCAAATGTGATGGAAGGTTCTTTAGGGATTTTCTGCTGCTCCACAAAGTTAATCACATTCGGAGTCATAGACACAAGACCATCAGGTGAGAAAGAGGAATCATTAGTCTCAATCACATTAGAGGTATGAGAAGGTAATGGATCAATAAAAATCTTAAGATTTTGGTTAGGAAGAGCTACAGATGTGTTGCCTTTATCATTCACACCTGAAACAGAGATAGTATTATTATCAATCAAATCTTGAATTTTACCCTTTAAAGCAAAACATTTTTCAGTATCATGCCCAGGTTGACGATGAAATTGACAAAAAGATTTGTTATCAAAATAGGGTGAATTAATCTTTGCAGGATCTATTTGCTTTATAGGAGGAAGGGTAAGCACATTTCGTTCCAATAACTTATTCATAATACTATGCAATGATTCATTCAAGGGAGTAAACTCTCTTTCTTTCTTGAAAAACTTAGAAATAGGAGGCACACTTGATGCTGCATTCACGTTGTTGTTGGTGATATTTTCATTGAACTTAATGAACCCTCTGTTCGGTTTAAACTTCCCAAATGGTTGTTGACTACTATCACCCTTATCACTCAGAGCCATAGGATTTTCTTGTTCCATTTGACTCACAGTTAGTTGATAATTGTGAAGAGTTGCACACAACTGTTGGAAAGAAGTAAACTCAAAAAACAGAAGTTTTTCTCTAATATCTTTTTGTAAATTAGAAATAAAGATTCATTGAATATCATTGTCAGGTACTGGAAAAGAAATTTGAGCACATAAATGCTTATATCTACCAATGAAATCAGTCACTTTTTCTTTAACACCTTGTTTACAATGCATTAAATCAATCAAAGTAACTTTAGGACTTATATTGTTTTGAAATTGTTGAATAAAAGCTTTTGCAAGTTGTTGGAAAGAAGTAATAGAATAGGAAGGCAACAAGCAATACCATTGTAGAGCCTTATCTCTTAATGTTCTAGTAAACAGTTTTGCAAGCAACCTTTGGTCATGAGCAAAATCGGTACATATTGTTTGAAAGGTCTTAACATGTGTTAGAGGATCACCTTTACCATTATAAAGGTCCAACTGCAGGATTTCAACATGCTTAGGGGGGATAGCTCGAACAATGTCAAGAGAAAGTGGGCTCGCAACATCAAATGTGGGCACACTAAACTTAGATTGATTCATAGAGGCAATTTGTTGCTGTAAAGAAGAGACAGTTTGTGCAAGATTGTTAATGGTCGCTTCAGTCGAAGAGTTCATATTAGACATGTTAGGTTGTGATGGAGGTATTATGTTATTGAAAGAAGGTATTGATTGAGAGTAAGGTGGCAGGACACTATGATAGTTAGTCATAGGAGATGATTGGAAAGAAGGAACACTACAAGGAGGAATGGAATGGTTAAATGAATTTCCCCCTTGTGTCATGTTCATTTGTGGAGATGTAATAGGGACACTCATTGAAGGAATGAATGAGGAAGTCGAATTGAATGAAGGGAGAGGGTTGATTGAAGAAGAAGGATTGCCCCCATGATTGGTGATCATAGGTGGAATGTTTTGTATTGAAGTAGTCATTATGTTTGATGTAAAAGTAGGTATACTAGCAATAGAAGTTGTCAAAGGGGTAGAATGATTGACTTGAGTAGGAGGTTGTGTATAACCTAAAGTTTCGGCACAACTCTTCATAGGCATCACATTTGAATCCACAATGTGTGCAATACTACGTAAAATATCAATTCCATTCTTATCACTTTGAACCATACATTTTAGACCCTCAATTAATGAAAGAGCTTGACTATCGGGGTATTCTTGAGACATCCATTGCTAAAAATCATCAAATTGGTTATCCAATTTTGAAAGTTGTTCTATAGAAACCTCATGGAGAGCTTCTTCATCATTAAGAGGATTAGAGGAATTACCCATGTCCTCATTAAAAAGGCCATTCAAATTAGGTTCCATCTCCTCGGTAATTAAACCTTGGAAAGACTTAATTCTAAGGCTTCGTCTAATGGGAATAGTGTAAGTAGGGCTTATTGTTGTAAAACTCATGCACTAGAGAGAGAGAGAGAAGATTTTGAATTTTGAAAATAAAGTTGACAAAATTGAACAATGAGATAATGATTATCCGATTTGAATTTTGTGAAAGAAGAGGGAAACACAACTTCCAAGAAAGGTAGGCACAATTGAAAATTAGGGCCAAGGGGGTAGCACTTAATTTTAATTGTTATCTAGAAAATTGAAATCTTGAATTTTGAATTTATTTTTGAATTTAGAGGTAGCAAATTTCAATAAAATCAGCCAATCTCCTAGATTTAAGCTATTAAATGCAATCATGACAATCTCCCGAAGTTTCAGAAAAAATGTCGGGGACCGTGGCGAACGGAGTGCACACGGTCCTCGCAACTTTTTTCGAAATTTTTAGGGATGAAATTTATGATGATTTTAAAGCTAATTTGAAAAAATTGAGTGATTTTACGATCTGTAGATAGGCCAAATTAAAGTTGCAATCTCAAAATTGAACCCTACCAAGATTGTTGAAAAATGCAAAATTTGAATCTTGAAAAAGAGAGGGAAACTGAAATTTTGAATTTTTAGATTTTAGAGGGAATACTAAAAGCAATGCAAGCTTTGAAATTTAAAAGTTGACTCAATTTCATGCAAAATTCAATTTTGAAAGCAGAAATCAAAGTTGTTGCAATTAAACACTTAATTTCAAAAGTCACAAATTGCAAAAAATTTGAATAAAGCACTGAAACTTCGAATGAATGCCAACACACTTTTCAGATTTAGGACTGTAAGAAACACAATTTTAACACAAAATTTTAATCTCAACAATTTTTGAATGATTATAAGCCTTAATCCAAGCAATCACTAGACCAACTTTGACTTTAATTTTGAAAGTGTTAGAATTGATGAAATCAGCCAAGATTCTGGATTCTAGCAGAAAAATACAGTAAGATCTCGCTCCCGAAATTTCAGAAAAAATGTCGGGGACGATGGTGCTCGGGGTGCACACGGTCCTCGCAATTTTTTTCAAAATTTTCAGGGATGAGAGATATTATGATTTTGTTGCGGAATCCAAAGTTATAGCCGATTTGGAGGTGTTTTGATTAGTGAAATCATCGGTCAAAGGTTGAATCAAGAGGGTTTTAAAAATTAGGGTTTTGACACTTAACCACTTAATTTTTAGAATTAAAGAACAAATATGATTTGACAATTTGCAGTAGAAGGGTAGATCTGAAACAAGCATTAACAATTAAACATTTCACAAGCTCAATCACTAAAAAGAAAATTTAGGGTTTTTATGCAATTAACCTCTTAAAATTTGCAAAAGATCAAACATGGAAATGTAATTAAGGAAGAAAAAAAAAAATTAGATCTAACCATGAATAATCAGAATTAGGATGTTCATGTCGGGTTCACCAAAATGTAAAGCGGAAAATCGAACCCTAGGTGTTCCCCCACTCCAAGGAGAGAGAAAGGAGGTCACTAGGATTGACTGTTTTCACTTAGGAGAGACTTTACATTCAAAAGAGGGGTTGAAATTTACAAGATCCAATCCCACACAATGCAAGATTGAATTCTAAATGAGTTTCAAGGGTTGAGACAGCAAGGATACCCTCTTTTCTAAAGAATGTAGATAGAAGGATTGAACTAGGAGTGTATGTAAAAGTAAGAAAGATTTGCTTGTAGACGGAGATAGGGACATGAGATGAAGCTACAGACCTGAAATTAGCAGTAAAATGTTGAGATGATGTTGTCCTGCAAGTTTGAGCAAAATTTGATAGGACGATGGCGCCCAGAGTGCACACGGTCCTCCGAAAAATCCACGAAATGAAGGGGGATCTGTTCGTCTCTGCACAAGGATTCCAGATCTTCAATTACAGCCGCGTACCTGCAACCTACACATAGAAAAGAGAGGAGAATTGGGGGGTTAGGGATTAGGGGTTTGCCTTCAGGTCAAACCCCAGTTTTTGGAATTAACCAAGAAATGAGAATGCTGTAAATGTAAGTGTTTGTAATGTAATCAAGTATTGATACCTTGTTGTAAGAATGTTTGTATTCTTACATGCGAAGGTGTAATGATGTTGTATGTTGTATGTTATAGGTGATCTCCTCTTCAATGGTTGAATCCTTGTCTTGAATGCAACACCTATCCTTGAATGGAGACCTAGAATGCTCAATTACTTGAAGGAATGCTTGAATGCTTGAATGTTTGAATGTTTGCCTATTGCTTCCGCCTCTTGCACACATATGTTTTTTCGCCCTTTTTTCTGGGAGGGGAAATGTAGTTTATATACTTGTCAATTAGGGTTAGGAGACTGATTTTCCCAACCTTAGGCCGACCTAGGAGCATTATTTTCCAAATTGCAAACTTGAAGACCCGATGCCCAACAAGAGACCGGGCCCAAAATAGGGCCAGGGACAAGGGCATTGGGCGCCATGGTCCTGAGGGACCAGGGTGCTAGGCACCATGGTCCTGAAGGACCAGGGCGCTGGGCGCCATGGTCCCACCTCCCAGGACAGCAGGGTGCAAGGAGGATCAGGCCAAGGTGCAGAAAGATGCAGTTTTTGATGTCGTAAACAGGTTTCGAGGTCTCCATTCAGGTTCAACGTTGCACCGCCATCGTGAAGACCCAAATGCTGTCGAAATTGCAAGTGTCACAATTTTACGATGCTACAGAGCTACATATTTAGCTATTTCTGATAGCTTACCCTGTTAGGAGTAACAAGATCTTTTAGATCTACCTTGCTAAAGGATTTTACAACACTATATATATGTTGCACCTGGTTAGAGGATTTAAAATTTATAGACTTGATTAGAATCTTTTACCCTATTAAAGGTTTCTCTTACAACTTCAAAATATTACAATAAGACTTTACAAATATCTGCAACTTTACATCTGAAATGATGTAGGAGATTCTATGTGCTCAAAATAAGATTACCTTGCCTATAGCATACCTCGGTAACTCATAAAGTAACTCGGTAAACCCTTCTGTTTAATCTGTTCCTCGACTGTTCTCTAATAACCTTCTCGGTGACCTCTGTGTCTCTGTAACATTCATAATACTCTATGATTTCTCATGTATCACATAAGTCTTGCTTCATACACATATGCACACACATTTCTCACATTCACATATATCTTTCTAACCCTAAATTCATGCTATATAAATAGACTTCTTAAGTCGGTGATCTGGTTCATTGCTTTGATCTTACAAACATGATATCTCGAATAAATAACCATGCAAAATATTCCATTGGTTAGATGACCTCAAAATTATACAAAATCTGTATGTGCAATTTCTAATGTGATGACGGTTCTGTGTGCCTCGATCTTGTAACATGTTTTCATATGTGTGTCCAGGTTCAATGAATCTGATAACATGTTTCACTCAGTGTATTATCTTTACTACTTGGTAGACATGAAATAACACTTGGTAGACAGCTCGGTGTATACTGGGCTTTATGACTGTTTTCCTTCTGTAACTGACTAGGCTGTTCATACCGACTAAATATTTTGGTAGTGATAACCGAATAGAGTATATAGAATGACTTTATATATAAAACTAATCGCAATTTGATAAGTAGTAACAATCTCCCCTTTTGACATTAGTTGAGATGTTTGACAAAAACTACTTACAAAGTCATTACTCAAAAATCTGTATACTTTACAAAATTTGACTAAACATGTAGTATACACATTAGTCATTGAAATAGTATAATCAAATATACTCCCCTTATCAATATGTTGTACAAAACTCTATAATCATTTTTCTTTCCTATGTTCATTGCTCGGTTCACTACTCTTGGATACTCTGCATATTCTACTCATTCTCTGCTCGGTATACTCCCCCTATATACTACACTCCGGTTGTTTGCTACTTTGAATACTATACACTCCCTCTGTGTACTTTGATGCTATATATACTCTTGATGATATACTCTGATATACTCCCCCTTTTTGACACATCAAAATTTAGTTACCATTGGGAGGTGGCAACTGTTCAAAAATGGATTTGTACTTTGTCTTGGCTTCGGTGAGAGTGACAGAGAGTGCATCCTTTACACTGTCCATTAAAGAATTATATGCATTAATATCAACCAATAATGAAATTAAGCCATCTAAAGTGCTTCCCTCTTTTGTAGTAGAGAGATAAGTGGCTCAGTTTAGCTATTCTTGAATGGATGAAAGATGAGGAAGGAATAATGTTTGAAGTGTCATTATGTCCATCCTGATCTTGTGTTCTTCATTCCTCAGTTCCAATTGTTGAGCCATGAGCTATTGTAGCTTAGTATAAAAATTCTGAACTGAATTGGGCTCGGGGGTCAACTTATTTGAGAGATCGGTGATCTCTTTCTCAATTGCTTCTGTTTTATTCTTAATGTCCTTAAGAAATAAAGAAAATGTGCAGAGTTTCTGAAATAATGAAAGAATGTGCTTGAGTTGAGGGGACAAATCAGCAATAAATTTGACAAGTTTTACCTTGCCAACAGCAATGGATTTTTGTACTTCCTCTATCATTTTAGCAGTTAGCTCCTTGTCTTTTAGTTTGCTCAAGTATTCGGATGCATCTACTCTAGATGTCTCAATCTGATTTAGGAGTTCATCCAATTGAATATGGATGGCTGCATCGGTTGATACTATAGCTGAAGGTAGCATATCTTATAGTAAGGTCTTTACTTTCTGAAGTACTTTATTCTTCTTTTGTATGGCCAGTTGCTTCTCCTGTTCAGGCTTTTCTTTGCACGGCTCACCGAATTCAGTGAGTGCTTGCCCTTTCAATTTGGAGATGTCTACATTGGGCAACACTATCGGTTTTGATAAATCAATTTTGAAACTATTCTTTTTCAACTTCTTTTCTTTACCTTTCACTGGGTGAACCACTGCAATAGCTTGAGAGGCTTGAGGACCCTTGGTAGGTTGCTTGGTAGAGACAACACTTTTGTCAGTTTCTTTAGCCTCGGTAGTCTCCTTCGGTATCTCGGTGCTTGGTGTCTCAGCTGTAACATTTTCCATGCTAGAAGTTTCTTGAGAGGTTTGTTCTTGTGAAGTACCTTCTGCTATAGACTTTTGACCTTCGGTGCCTTCACCTATAGCCTGAGGAGCTTCGGTTGTAGCAGGTTGATTGATCGGTGGGTAAGGATGAACTTGTTCCAAAATAGATTCACTAGAGACAAGTTTTGCATAAACAGTGCCTTCTATCATTTCTTGTTCAGGTGCCTCTGCATCCATGATATCTTCATCTATTTGAATGGTGTCAGCAGGGTCGTGCTCGGTGATACCAGGCTCTTGGTCGGTGACATCGACTATTTCCACTGTAGATTGTTCACCAGCATTCTTTCTTTGAAAGATGGTCTTCCATTGCTCTTTTGTTTCCTTCTCCACTTCTATATACAGGCCATTCATCAATTTCAAGGCCTTTTGTTTTACTATAAATTAAGTTTGGCTGTTTGTCAGATGTTCTTTTATTTCATCAACTGACATATCAGGAAAGAGATGCACCAAAATTCTTTCTCTGATTTGTTTCTCCGAGTCTAGGGCATATTGCCATCTGGTTTCAATATGTGCATATAATTCCTTAGGAATAGAATTACATACTTCTAATGGGACCACTCAGAATTTGAGAAGTGTGCAAATGATAGCTTCTTCAATTTGCCTCTTTTCATCAGCAAATTTGGATTCATATTTGACAAATCTGAATCCACCAAATCTACCATATTCCTTTAGATTATGACAAAAAATTTCTATGCTATGTACATCTACCTTCTTGCTTTTCACAATCTAAAATTTATTTGCATCTTCAGATTCGGTATCACTCGACTCTTTTGGCAAAATGAGTCTCCAAGTAGATTTCTTGTAAGTTCTAGTTACCTTAGGAACGGTAACAGTCTTTTGTTTCTTACTCAGTGATGCAGCAGATGCCCTTGTGTTAGGTCTCTTTGTTGGAGGAGTCTGTAGGGCCATTGAAGTGTCCTGTTTCTTTCTCTTCAACACTTTTCCCTTAGGCAATTCGGTGCTAAGTGTTATGGCTATTTCTTGGGCTTCTCTCTCCTCTTCGGTAATGGCTAGAACTCCTTTGACAGGTGTGGAGGAAGACTCTTCTCCAAATTTCTTGGTTAATGCCTTAATCATCTTTGTAGCTTTTCTTGTAGCCTTAGGTACTACAATGCTCATTTTTACTTTTTCCTTCATCTCTTCATAGGTTCCATACCTTAGCTCGGTAGTATGCCTTGGTAATGATAGATAGGCATCAATTTGTTGTTGTGTGATATCAAAATCAATCTCATAACCCATAGGTGACAAAGGTTGAGTCCTCGGTTCCACAGCATTCACATAATAGTAATCGGTGTCAACCTCAAAACATATTTCATCTTTGTATTTTTCTACCAGCTATGGTGGAATCCAGTACCTCTTATGCATTTTCTCTTGGAACTTGCTGAAGTAATCATCCATTATATCATTAAAGTTATCACCTAACTTCTTGATGAATTCATTGATCTGATGGGTGATTGGTCGATGTAGTTCCCAAACAACTTTACCGACTATTGGAAAAAACTTCTCAAAGTAGAAAAACATACATACAAGTAGTGATCCAAATTTTAGAGTATTTGCAGTGTTGTTCTTCTTCGGCTTCCTGATTGTGTTCAGATTTTCAAACAAGTTCTTTAGCAATACTTCACACAAGTCAATTTTCATGCCTTTCTTAACAATTTTGTATGCTAAGTCCACTGCTGCATAGGGTACAGTGTTTTCCCTTACCGATTGGAAGAAACAGTAACCAATTACTCTAATGGCAAATTTGAGTTCAGGATCAGTGACATTGTTCAACTTCAGACCTCTGTAATTCGATTCAACTCCAGTCAAACTGATCAATTCCTTCTGTGATATCATTTTCTGTGCTCAAGCATGATCATAGATAGGATAACCGGCGATCAAATGAATGATTTCTTTAGTGATCTTAAACAGTTGCACTTGTAGCCACATGAAATCATCATGCACTCGGCTTAGTACAAACTTGACCCACTGGGGTTTGAACACACGGGGATAGGTTAGGGCTTCAGTCAATCCCTTGATTTTGATATGCTCATACTTGCTATCCATTTTACCATCTGTGCACAATTCATCATATGCATCTTTGATCTCAACATGACCGAGTTCTTCAACACGGAATTTTGTGAAGAATCTCACATCCTCGACTAACAAGACTCGATCCAGGATGAGTGAAAAAGCAATTTTGTCATCCGGTTCAGATGCAATTTTGGGAGTCAAAGAGTATTTTAGTGAGGGCTTTTCTACATTTGTGACAACAATGGGGTATTGGATCTTAGATGCCATTTTGATTTTAGATAAAAATTAACACAAGAGCCTTAGGGTTTGAGAACTTAACAAACGGCAGATGCTTCATACTCAGCAGATAATAACAACTTAATGAGTTCGGTAAACCAGCTTAGCAATGCGTTGAGATTCGATGTAAATACCTTAGATTTTGCTTTGAAGATGGTTTGATTGCCTTGATTCACTCTGCTCTGCTTCTCAAAAACTTAGTGAATGAAAATGACCACAAAAAACCTTTTAAGTACTCAAAAATACCTTATCGGGCTCCATGCAAGTTAGGTCAAAGACATTAAATGCACTCGGTTCACTTAACTTTCTTTTCCTTTTTTTGTGCTTTAACCGAGTAACCAGATTTCCTTCATATACCAACTTGACAGGCTTCCTGAATTCACTGACTTAACAGTTCTCCTATAAAGTGCTCCAAAAGACTTTGATAGAATTTCAAACTTACTACTACATCTTGCTATGCAGATTTTGAATTTAGTACATACTAAAATAGGAACTGTTTAAGATTTAACCTTGTGAGAATGCAGTCCCTTCATACCTTTACCGATTAATTTGGAGTGGGAGCACCTAACTCGGTAGGTAAGGTGCTTTCTTTATTTGACACAATTTCCTTCTTTCTCCAAATCATCTTTAATTTCTCTTTTATGTCCTCAGTGTCTTCTCTAGGTTGATCTCTGCAATCTCCAGCCAAGTGTCCAACTTTGTGACAATGAAAACATGCCATATCAGGATTTCTCCATGATCTTCTGTTATTCATTCCAAACCTTATAAAGTAGTTGGCACTTATATGTCCATATCTTCCACAACATTCGCACCATATCCTCGTATTGTAATCCCATGGTACTGCTGCATATTGTCGGTAAGGATCTGTGTGAGTTCGAAAACCTCTAGTATTTTCTCGGTGTGTAGACCACATGTGGTTCTTTTTCTTAAACCAACACTTCTCGGTACTATGTCCATATCTATTGCAGTTTTTACAAAACCCTTTGAATTTTGCCTTCTGATGGTTGTTAACAGACTTTGTTCTACATTGATTAGGTATGTGACCATATTTATTGCAATTATAACAATATCCATTGGACTTAGAGATATTCGGTTGCTTACCTTTTCTGATCTGACATATGTTGGCAGTATGACCTTGATTTCCACAATAGTAGCAAATAGGCTTCTTCCTTTTGATGTTATTCCTTTTTCCAGCTTGTTTTGATGATTCTCCTCTCTCGATAGTGCAGATTCCCTTCTCGATAAAGTCTTTTCCTTTGTAACAGAGTCCTCCTTCTTTGTAGGGTCGTCTTGTGTTCAGTTGTTCATCCAACATCTTTGATGCTTCATAACTCTTCTTCAGTGTTTCCTTGGATTTCTTCTCTGTTTCAAGTTCATTGCTCAACCTTAATACTTCAAGTTTCAATGCTTGATTCTCATTATCTTTCAGATTTGCTTCATGATGTGTATAACCCAGTTGATCTATCAGATTTTGTTGAATACTAGTTATCCTTATGATTTCATCATTCTTATTAGATACTAAGACTTCAAGTTGTTGTTTCTCTCTTTGTAGATCTCTTGCTTTATCTTTGGCTATCCTTAATGCATCTAGATTTTCAGTCATCTATGTACTGAAATGTTCATGTTCTCTTTTCATTGCTTTTAGTTGATCAGCCAATGCTTTTCTTTTTTCTTTCAACATTCCAATTATTTCTTCAGTTTCTTCAGATATACTGTTCTCAGATGATGTCTTGATTTGTTCCACTAACTCTTGAGAATCCTGCAAGTCATTAGATAATCTTCTCCTTACTTTCAGAGATTTTTGCATTTGCCTTTGCATGTCTGCAATCACTTGATTTACATTATCCAGCTCTTCTTGTAGATACACAATCCTCTAAGATTGTTTATAGCCTTCCATTGATAAGATCTTTCTCTTTAGGTAGTTAAACCCTTTTCCAAGATTCAAGCTCTGATACCAATTATTAGGCCCAATATGGAAAGCTAATGTACTGAGAGGGGAGGGGTGAATCAGTACTTCAAATCCTTTTCTCAACAATATCTTTACTGTTATGCATAAACCAAACACTATTGTAACATAACATAAAGCTAAAACAAATGAGTAACAATCATACATGATTCACTCCATAACACATATATTTTGGTTACGCAGAAACTCTTGGTTAGAGAGAAAAATTGCGGTGGGGATGGCACCCACAACTTCACTACTGCAATAATAAAGAGTGCTCGGTTAGAGCTACATATTTAGCTATTTCTGATAGCTTACCCTATTAGGAGTAACAAGATCTGTTAGATCTACCTTGCTAAAGGATTTTACAACACTATATATATGTTGCACCTGGTTAGAGGATTTACAATTTATAGACTTGATTAGAGTCTTTTACCCTGTTAAAGGTTTCTCTTACAACTTCAAAATATTACAATAAGACTTTACAAATATCTACAACTTTACATCTGAAATGATGTAGCAGATTCTATGTGCTCAAAATAAGATTACCTTGTCTATAGCATACCTCGGTAACTCATAAAGTAACTCGGTAAACCCTTATGTTTACTCTATTCCTCAACTGTTCTCTGATAACCTTCTCGGTGACCTCTGTGTCTCTGTAATAGTCATAATACTCTATGATTTCTCATGTATCGCATAAGTCTTGCTTCATACACATATGCACACACATTTCTCACATTCACATATATCTTTCTAACCCTAGATTCATGTTGTATAAATAGACTTCTTAAGTCGGTGATCTGGTTCATTGCTTCAATCTTACAAACATGATTTTTCGAATAAATAACCATGCAAAATATTTCATTGGTTAGATGACCTCAAAATTATACAAAATCTGTATGTGCAATTTCCAATGTGATAACGGTTCTGTGTGCCTCGATCTTGTAACACGTTTTCATATGTGTGTCCAGGTTCAGTGAATTTGGTAACACATTTCACTCGGTGTATATCAACTTGGTGTATTATCTTTACTTCTCGGTAGACATGAAATAACACTCGGTAGATAGCTCGGTGTATACTGGGCTTTGTGACTGTTTTCCTTATGTAACCGGCTAGGCTATTCATACCAACTAAATATTTCGGTAGTGGTAACCGACTAGAGTATACAGAATGACTTTGTATATAAAACTAATGGCAATTTGATAAGTAGTAACAATAGATTGAATAGTTAACTCATTGAAAGCTTTTTGAAAAAAACTAAAGTGGAACATAGAAATAGAGATTGGAAAGATAATGATTTAATTAATTAATTAATTTAGCATGTCCTTGCACTTTGACTTTGATTTTCAAATTAATCTTTGCATGAGATTTAATTTATTTTAAATTCAATTTGATTTTTGAAATCATGCATATGTATTTGAAATTAGAAGAAATTAGAAGAAATATGAATTTGAATTTGGAATTTGAATTTGGAATTTGAATTAGAAGAATTAATGAAATTAAATAAAATTAAAAAAATTAATTAGTTAATTAAATAATTTAAAGAAACTATTTAATTATTTAGAAATGTAATTTAATTAAATAATAAAGATTATTTAAATTAAAGGATTAAAATCATAATTAATTAAATAGTAAATATTTAATTAATATTAAGAAAAGTGTTAATAATTAGATGATTAGAGATAGAAATTGAGAATTAATTTATTTAAATAATAAAGCTTATTTAGACTGAGGATTAAAAATCACAATTAGTTAAATAATAAATATTTAATTAACATCAAAAAATGGTTAAATGATTAAAAAATGATGATAGAATTGAAATTGAAATAATTAATAAGATGATGAGGAAATATGAATTTAGAAGAATAAGATTAATTAATTTAATTAAAGAATTAAAGAATTGTTTAATCAATTAGACGAATAATTAGTACATGATCAATGAGACATCAAAGCCTATTTTCCCTTATTCAAAAACATTAGAAAATGGTTAAATGATTAAATGATGATAGAATTGAAATTGAAATAATTAGTAAGATGATGAGGAAATATGAATTTAGAAGAATAAGATTAATTAATTTAATTAAAGAATTATTTAATCAATTAGACAAATAATTAGTACATGATCAATGAGACATTTTTAGGTGTCTACATTTGCTCCTCTTTGAGACAATGTCGCAACGACATTGTTTCAAAGAAAGCAAAAAAATTCCTACCCCAGTATGCCCCGGTGACACTGCATAGTGTAAATACAAAATGTGTATGGTAAAATTCATCTTTATTCAATGAAATAACACAATCAAACAATAGGAATTTAAATATTCAATTAAATCTCCCTATCTCATGATTGCATATTGCTTCCATTGTTCTTCTCTTCTTTTTGGTATGGTGACTCTCAGATATTACGCTGGCAACTTGCAATTGACACAAAGATTCAAAGTTTGTGATTGTTGAAAATGGAGATTGAATGCTCGATTTATAGATTATTGAAGAGGATTCATTGAAAGGTGAACAGATTCATCAAGAGGTGGAACGCAGGTGAGCTCACATGTTGATTGATAGTTGAACTGCTAATTTGGAGGTGAAACTCAAATGATTGAGTAGACAAAATGAGTTAATTGATTGAGAAAAAAGTTGATTGAAAGATGAAAAAGGGTGATTGGAGGATAATTGATTGATGACAGAAAAAGATTTATTTAGAAAAAGCTAGCTAGAAGATAGAAAAAGAATGATTGGAGAGAATTAAAGAAAAGATGTAATTAATCAATTAATTGAAATGATCAACTAAAATAGGTTGAATAGTTGACTGATTGAAAGTTTTTGAAAAAAAACAAAGTGGAAGATAGAAATAGATATTGAAAAGATAATGATTTAATTAATTTAGCATATGTTTTCACTTTGACTTTGATTTTCAATTTACTATTTGCATGAGATTTAATTCAAATATTGAATTTATTTTAAATTCAATTTGAAATTTTAAATATATTTAAAAATTGACTTTGATTTCAATTTGATTTTTGAAATCATGCACATGTATTTGAAATTAGAAGAAATGTGAATTTGAATTTGGCATTTGAATTAGAAGAATTAATGTAATTAAATGAAATTAGATGAAATTAGAAGAAATAATTAAATTAAATTAAATTAGAAAAATTAATTAAATTAAATGAAATTAGAAGAATTAATTAGTTGATAAAATAATTTAAAGAAACTATTTAATTATTTAGAAATTGAATTTAATTAAATAATAAAGATTACTTAAATTAAAGGATTAAAATCATAATTAATTAAATAATAAATATTTAATTAATATTAAGAAAAGGGTTAATGATTAGATGATTAGAGATAGAAATTGAGAATTAATTTATTTAAATAATAAAGATTATTTAAATTGAGGATTAAAAATCACAATTAGTTAAATAATAAATATTTCATTAACATTAGAAAATGGTTAAATGATTAAATGATGATAGAATTGAAATTGAAATAATTAATAAGATGAGGAATATGAATTTAGAAGAATAAGATTAATTAATTTAATTGAATAATTATTTAATCAATTAGACGAATAATTAGTACATGATCAATGAGACATTTTTAGGTGTCTACATTTTCCCCTCTTTGAGACAATGTCGAAATGACATTGTTTCAAAGAAACTGAAAAAATTCCTACCCTAGTATGCCTCGGTGACACTGTATAGTGTGAATATGCCCCCTCGAAAAAAGTGGTCAAAAAATTCAGAAATTGAGACCATATTTTTTATATCATTATAGTGAGCAATCGTGTGAAGTTTCATGTGATTTCTCAATCGTTTGAGTATCCTAAAAGTTCGTTGAAGGTCAGGAGGGCCACAGGCATCGTAGTGGAAAAAACCCTAATTGTGAGCTATAAATAGCGATTTTGGCCTTTCATTTGCTCATTTACATTGTGTTGAGTTCTTGGAGATCAATTCAAGTCGTTTGCTTTCCTGCGAGTATTTGATCATCATGGTTGGCTATAGGGCACGAATGCAGTTGTCCGAGCGAGTAGATTCTTATCAGAGACCTCTGTGGACTAGTGGCATGGTATGTTTCCCAATTTTTGTGTAATTTTTTGTTTGTTTTTGTCTTTTTTCCAATTTTTTTCTAAAGCCCTAATTTTTAGTCATCACACATACGCATTTCAATTTTCACGCATATGCCTTTAATGTTACGCATAAGCTCTAAGTGTACCACAAGAGTGTAAGTGTCATGCATAGGTGCTTAGTGTTATGCATTAGTATGTCTCTTTATGCATTAGTGGTAACTTTTATGCATAAGCTCTAATTGTTATGCAAAAGATTTAATTGTTACACAAAAGTGTTTAATGCTACGCATAAGTGTTAAACATTATGCATTCATTGTAAATTGAAGTTTTTTGTCATGCATTTGATCAAATTTTTATCGCGTCATTAGATATCTGACATTTTTAATGTTTTTTCTGTGCAGGAGAATATTGGAGTGTTATACTGCCGACAGAGTAGACCCAGTGGTCTTGATCTTCGATTCAAGTTACTTGATGAGAAGGTTGCACATATCTAAGATCATATCATGTTTTACATTTGCTAGAGATTACGGCCAACATGGCCTTGATTATTGCGTTAGTAGAGCAGTGGCATTCTGAGACATGTACCTTCCATCTTCTTATTGGTGAGGCACCCATTACTTTAGAGGATGTTTGGCTTATACTACATATTCCCATCCATGGTGCGAGAGTTGTATATGATCACGATGATGGCATCGCTAGACTATGTGCCATTTTTGAGTGTGAGGAGAAGGATTTATAGATCATTATGATATCCCTTGAGCTCACTTGGACTATGATGATTTGACTATAGTATTGTGCAATATTGTAGCTGGTTTGCTGATTCTAGATAGATGAGGCCATGGCTTTCTAGTTGGATGAGGCAGAGTGCTCCATGATATGATTGTGCATCGTCGAGTATATGCTTGGGGTTCTTGTCTATTAGCCATGGTTTATTATCAGATGCATAACATTGTTTACTTAGGATATCGATCGATCATTTGTGGTGTGACATTGCTCCAGACTTGGGCTTGGGAGCACATTTCAATTGCGAGGCCAGTTATTCATGTCGACTTGTAGCCTGAGGAGCCATATGCATACAAATTTACACCTGGGATTAGACATGGGGGTTCGAGTAACACCTTATATTGGAGACATCAGCTTGATATCTTGCAGCATTTTAGTTGGAGACCATATTTAGATTGCCTTAGTTGGGCAGATGATGCTCAGCACTTGCCTTTCTATAGGCAGTAGAGATATCTTATTGGGAGGACCATTGAGACACAAAATATTGAGATGTACCTTCCAGGATGGGTACTCAAATAGTTTGGAGAAGTACAGGTGAGGTATCTGATTGAGGAGTATGCATACAGCCACATGTGGTAGTTGCTGAGTTTGATGCTCTTCAGGCATTATAATGGGGTTGGAGTGCAGGTACGGCAGATCCAGGGACTACTCCTGAGTATGATGCATGGTGGGCTAGACATAGGCCTATTCCACTAACTGATCTGATAGTTTTGATCATAGCTCAGTAGATATGACATTCTATATAGTGGTTTAGGATTGACATGGGGGAGAGGAGGGGAGATGATAGAGGAGAGGAGGGTTGAGGAGGAGATAGGGGGAAGAGGAGGAGGATGTAGACACTAGTGGAGACACTGAGTCTATGAGTATCGAAGATGATGATGAGTCCTTAGAGTCATCAAGCAGTGAGGATGGGGATAATGATGATATGTCAGAGTTAAAAGATGTTCCTATTGTAGAGGGGGGAGGAGATGGAGGACAAGGTGGTGATGGAGATGATGATGATCCGTAAATTCTCAGAGCGTGGATTCAGAGTCTAGAGGATGAGGTTTCCAAACTTAGGCAGCGATGAGATACTGAGCAGGAGGTATTCCACAAAGACTACGGTGCATTAGAGAGAAAGAGGGATCATCTCTAGAGAAAGAGAGATGATGCCGTTAGATGGATGTAGATGGTTCAGGTTTCTAATGATCAGCATTTTGCTCTGGGTACCGATGCACAAAGACAGTCTAACAGACTCTACTATGTTGCATAGGAGGCCTTTTATTACCGACAGCTCTACCATGATATTGTACCTAAGGGACAGAGAGCTCTGAGCTTCAGTGAGGTTAGAGGTCATTCTAGTTCTAGTAGGACTTCTACATAGATGACCAGCAGTGGTGGTGTTATGGGTCCACCTCACCATCTTGGGGCGGGATCTAGCAGGCAGGATCCACCTAGAGATAGAGGTAGTGTCGGTTGAGACATTGAGATCATGTTATCTGAGCCCTTGAGCTTCTTTTATCATTATCATATTCTAACACATTACCATTTTGTAGTTATATATATGATATGCAGTTGTTTTTTTTGGCAATGATCTATTATGCTTTGTTTTCCATGTATTTTGTATGATGCTATGCATTATACGATGCATGTCTATATGATTTATAAATGATTTTTTATGAATGAAATGATTTATACATGATTTGTGATGTGATGAATTTAATTAAGTCTTATATGATACTCAATCGAATGCAATTTAAAACTATATGGATGCAATTTACACTATATGGATGCAACCTACACTATATGGATGCAACTTAAAACTATATGAATGCAAATTTATTTTTGTATGATAATATCTGAATATTCTTTTAACTCATATGTACCTTGAATAAATGTTAGTAATATGAAAGAAAGAAGAGATTGGTGAAGGAATAATGTTAGATGATAGAAAATTATTTAGAAAGAGATGAGAAATCAGCAAACTATCAATAAGCAAATGAGATGAAAATGAGAATGATTAATTCACAAACCTGTGTCATTATTTATTGTGCAATATATATTCATCACTGAGCCTTATTATGGAACAATGGAGATTAGCACATCATGGTATAGGGAACCAAGATGTAAAGATACCTCATTGAAGAAACAAACATGTAGCAAACAAGGAGTGAACCCTCCATTTTGGTTGTAGTGCCAAGGGTCAAGGTATGTGCGATAGTCACAAGCATAACTATCCATGATATTTTGCATGAGATATTTGCTGAATGAATGTACCAACACAGACACCCACTAGAACTATTTTCCCATAACTTCATTGTTCCATACCACAAACAGCAAACAAAGAAAAAGATAATGCCCATCACGACTCCTCTAGTCACTTGTGGACATCCTTGAGTAGCATAGGAACACAATTTGTCACCAAATGATAAAAGATAAAGACTGACCCTGCCAAATTCAATAGCTATACCGATCTTGTGCCTTCATTCTCAGTTGCTTGATGTGATATTCGATAATGTCTGATCTCGTAAAGTTGTGGACCCCGTTTAAGACTGACCTGTCTGATTTCGAGTGTATCCTCTTCTATTTAAGACAAGATAATGAGCACTTGATATGGATATGATACGATTGATCAGACAATTTGATCAGTTGATTGTAGATGTTTGACTAGATAGTCGTATCCTTTGTTAACTCCATGCGAAGCATTTGATAGATATCTGATAGGGTGTTTGATTCTTGCGAGACATTTTATTGCAAGTTTTTTGATTGATTTATCAATTGTTTTTGGGTTAATTTTTTGGATTGATATTTGAATGTTTTTGGTTGATTTTTTCAAGACTTTTTCTAAATGTTTTTGGTTAATTTTTTCAGGACTTTATTTGAATGTTTTTGGTATTTTTAAAAGATTTCCCGATGTTTTCAGATTTTTGAAGATTTTCCAATGTTTTTGAATTTTTTAAGGACTCTATAAGATTTTTAGGGTTTTTTCAGTTATGCCCCTAGTGTGTAGACCTGTATGACATGATGATCTACAAAATGCCTATGGAGACAACGAATTTTTGACATGACCTATGCTAATGGAATATGCATGATGAAGATGTAGTTCTTATTTGAACAAGGATGATTGTGTTTGTTTAGCATTTTGTAATACACCAATTGAAATCGAGGTACAAAAAATTTAATAGATAAGCAGTCAATCGATCCTTAAGGTCCTTGGAACATCCAAATTAACACACTTAGTGACTAGGATTTACAAATGGAGATGAGGAAAACATCTCCATTGGTTCTTGAAACTTTGATCTTCTTTTGTCCATGTGTGTGCAAATGAGTTAATTCCTCCTCTTGTGTTCACTAAAGATACTTAGCATCCTATATGACTAGCTACGTGTATTATCCTAACTTCAAAAGTATCCTAAATAGAGCCTCACTGGCAGCAAGCTTTTAGAGCTCTGATGAGGTTATAGACTGTAATTTCTCAAATATTGCTCCATTGCCAGCAAGTGTTCATAGCCCTGATGGAGTTACTCGCATGTTCCCATAGTCAAGATTTTTGTCGCACTTTGTATGCATGATATTTTAGTTATATATCATTTCTCTTTTGCCTTGAGATGAATATTTGGTATAGCTCACTTTTTCTATTTTTATTTTTTTGCCTTGACTTGTAAGTAACGAAACCTACTTGGGTGTGACAATTACAGCGGCGCTAAAGTAGAATTTTAGATTTTCACTAGTCATATGATCAACTAGGTGTCTCGAATGAATTAGAGATTTAGTTAATGTGTTTGAGATATAGAAATTGATAGATTTTGGGTTAAAAAGACTCAAATAGTGAAATCACTACCCAACCATAAGTAAAGCTTTGTCATAGGGTGATATTGAAAATGAATGACCTTAGGACCTCAAATACTTCATGTCCAAATATCTAAGAAAGGAGATGACCTGTGTTTCTCTTGAATGCAAACAGATGATAAACTTGGACAATTGCCTTGTTTTATTGATGTTGCTATATGCTAATGCAGAAATTTTGTGAATGCGATGCATTTGAAAAAGAAACTATATGTGATGCAGTGCTTTGAATAAAATGAGATGCAATGTGAAAAGTAAAACCTAAACTAACCTAGCCCTTAGATATAATATCGTTTAAGGTGCATGTTGTTCAAAGGGTCAGGGAGTGGATCTCCCTCCATGGTAGCCAAATTTTATGCTCCATTTCCTATAACCCTTGTTATTATAAAAGGATCTAGCTAGTTAGGTTCAAACTTCCCTCGATTTTCACGTTCTGCTAGGTTCCTTTGATTCTCCTTGAGAACTAGATCTCCCACTTCAAAAATCCTTGGGCGTACTCATTTATTGTAACTCCTTCTCAATATATTTTGGTAACCTTGCAAATGATTTAAAGCAATTTGTCTCTTTTCATCGAGCATTTCAAGCTCTTGTAATCTTGCAACCCGATAGTCTTCCTCTGATATGATTTTTTTAAGGATACTCTTAAAGATGGTAGTTCTATTTCAATAGGTAGTATTTATTTTGTACCATAGACCAATGAATATGGTGTTGCTCATGTAGGTGTGTGTACCCCTATTCCATAAGCCCAAAGAGAGGTATTTAACTTGAGATGCCAGTCTTGTCCTATGTTAGTGACAACTTTCTTTAGGATCTTTAATATTGTCTTGTTTATTGCCTCTGCTTGTCCATTGATTTGTGGATAATATGGTGTTGCAAATCTCTATTGTATTTAAAATTATACACACAATTCTCTCATTTCTTGTTTTTTGATTGGACGTCCATTATCAGTCACTATGCACATTGGAATCCCATATGGGTAGATAATGTAATTAAGCATGAATTTCTCTATTTTCTTACTAGTGGTGTATGTAAGAGGGATTGCCTCTACCCATTTAGTAGAATACTCAATAGTCATTAAGATGAATTTGTGCCCATTGGAAGAAGTAGGATTAACTTTACCCACTAGATCCAACCCCCATTATGAAAATGGCCATGGTGATGTAATAGGTTGAAGATCTTGTGTGGGTGCATGAATAAGGTCTCCATGCATTTGATATTATCTACATTTTTGCACATATTTATTGGCATCATTTTTCATAGCTAGCCAATAGTATACAGTTCTTAATAATTTCTTTGATAGTGGCGGGCCAGTTTGATGCGCCCCACAAATTCCATCATGTACCTCTTTTAGGGAAAGTTGTGCTTCTTCTTCATCAAGAGATTGAGAAAGGGTTCCATCAAAGCCCTTTCTATACAATGTGTCAGCAATAATAGTGTGTCTGGATGCCTAATGAATAAGAGTTTTCTTTTGATTTCTAGACAAATCAGGAGACATATACTGAGTATGTAAGTATGCATATATCTCATTATACCATGGGGATTCAGTACCCACAATTACACATACATATTCTAATGAGGTAATCTCATATGGTGGTATCATCAATTGTTTTATAATAAACTCAAACTGGGTTTCATTATTAGGCATTTCAATAGAGACCCTACTGTAGCCATGGCGTTGATTGTCTTGTTTTGTATCCTTGGAATCTCTTCAAAAGTGATGTTACTAAATTTTTCTTTGTAATCTTCTACCATTTGTTTATAAGGAATCAATTTATCATCTTTTGTCTTATAGTCATCATTGACTTGATTTACAATTAGTTGTGAGTCACCGTAGACTTGTAATTCTTTTATCCTCCACTGTACAGTGGTATGAAGTCCTATGATGAGAGATTCATATTCAGCAATATTGTTTGTACAGGGAAAATTGATTCTGAATGACTAAGGGATAGAATCACCTTGAGGGGTAATGAATATAATCTGAGATCTAGCTCCATGATTTGTATAGGGTCCATCAAAGTATCGTTTCCACATGGAGGATGTCGTCAATGTAAACACAGATTCATCAGGAAAGTCTATTAGCAGCAGGTGATTGTCTTGCAAGGGGGCCTCTACTAACTAATCTTCTATAATCTGCCCTTTGATTGCCTTTGTGTCCACATACTCTATATCAAACTCACTTAAAATCATGACCCACTTAGCGAATATTCCAGTCAATGTTGCTCTTCTTAACAAATATTTGAGAAGATCAAAACGTGCGATGATTTGGACTTTGTGACAGCATATAATGTCTAAGTTTCTGAGATACGAAGATCACTGATAGACATGCTCATTCTATAGGAGTGTAATTAATCTCATACCTAATTAGGGTTCCACTTATATAGTAGATTGCTCTTTCCTTTCCTTGATCATCATGATGTGCCAACAGGGCTCCTAAAGATGACTTTATTGCTGATATATATAGTAATAGGGCCTTTCCTTGAGTAGGTGGAACTAATACTTGAGTATTCAGAAGATAATCCTTTAAAGCTTGAAAAGCTTCTTGGCACTATTCTATCCATTTGAAGGTGACTCCTTTTCTGATTAAATACTAAAATGGATGACATTTATCTGCTAGTTGTGCTATGAACCTTCTTATAGACTGTAGTCTTCCTTGTAACCCTCTTAACTGCTTGAGTGTTGATGGAGGTTGCATATCCATTATTTCTTTGACCTTTGTTGGATCTACCTCAATTCCTCTGTTAGACACAATAAAGCCTAAAATTTTGCCTATCGTTACACCAAACACACACTTTTTGGGGTTTAACCTGACATTGTATTATTATAATCGATCAAATATCTTTGCAAGGACATCAAGGTGACCTTCTCTTGTCTGTGATTTATCCAGCAGATCATCCACATAGTCTTCCATGATATTGTGGATCATGTCATCAAATAGTGTTTTCATAGCCCTTTGAGTTGCTCCTGCATTCTTAAGACCAAATAGCATGAACTTCCAGCATTATGTTCCCAATGGATAGGTAAATACCATCTTATGTTGATCTTCTGGTGCAATCTTGATCTGGTTATATCCTGAGAAACCGTCCATTAATGAAATAATTTCATTCCCTGCAGTTAAGTCAACTATCATGTCTATGTTAGGTAATGGGAAATCATCCTTAGGACATGCTTTGTTTAGATCTCAGAAGTCGGTACAGATTCATATGCTCCTAGTGGGCTTAGTCATAGGTACCAGATTGGATATCCATTCTGCATAGTCAATAGGTCAAATGAAGCCCGCATTCATAAGATTTTGGATTTCTATTTTGACCAGTAATGCAATCTGTGGGTGTATCTTTCTTAGCTTTTTTTGTGTGGTTTAATTCATGTTAGCAATGGTAAATGACATAACACCAATTCTGGATCTAGGCCTGGTATATCCACATAGGACCAAACAAAATTGATTGGATGTTGTTTGAAAAACTATATGAATTTTTCCTTTTCTTCCTAGTTTAATGATTTTTCTAAGTGGATATTATGTACAACCTCTCCTTCTGCTATATTGACTTCTTCAGTTTCTTCCATGAGTAATGCTGAATTCTCTTTTTCAATCTAGAGGTTATCTAATTCTCTCTTGCCATTGCGATCACTTTGATCTATATATTTTGTCATAGAGGCACTTGCCTCTCCAAAATATGTTGTTCTATCCAAGTCTACAACAAATCCTGCCTTGTGATCACCTTGTGGAAACCCTTCTCTGACACCAAGGAATTCTGCAATAGCTTCATCATTCTCAAACCAATCTAGAGTTGGTTTTCCTTCTCGTCCCCAATCAATCAAATGTGAGTGTATAAGGGGTAATTCATTTCCTCCTTTTGTTGTAAAAGATTTTGATAACATGCATACCTGGTTATTTGGATGACCTGATATATTTTCCTCATCGATAGGTGATTTGTGGTCCTTTGTCATGTCTATTGCTTGTGGGCTGACATCATGATCAGATAGGAATTCATAGTCATGATAATCTGCCATACTTTCTATGTATGTTTCAATTTATGAGGTTGTATCACTTATCTCTTCTTGTTCTTGCATTTGATTTTGTTGTAGATTTGTGGGCCTCCTTTGTATGGTGGTCACCCTTCTTAAGCCTGGTATAAGTCATTGTAGTCTATTTTCATCTGATTCATTGGGTGGAGCTTGAGTTGTTTCCCTTGGCAAAAGTATTGACAACAACGAAGGATTAGGCTCATTTACTAGTGCTAAGCCTATGTTTGTTACCATATTTGCTTGTGCAAATGTTTCAGACAATGTATTGCTTGGTGACTCAGTGCTAGGTTCTTGTAGAATTTGTCTTATATCTTCACCATCTAATTCCATACTAGGAGATGTTGGTGTTTTCTTGCTTCTCTGAGATGAAGAGGAAAATACTTGTGTTGACAACTGACTTTGAGGTATGTACTTTGATGATAGCCTTAGTCTATTCAGTATGTCTAGTGTACGTTTTCTTGCTTCTGTTATATTTGGTACATGTTTATATCCTAACCCTTGACTCTTTGGGTTTCCATTCGGTAAAACAGGTTCTAATCTTCCTTGATTTTGTAATCCCAAGCCTGTTGTACCATCATACCCATGTTTTTGTAGCATCTTGAATTCATTTCCATACTAATCTAAAGGTAACTTGGGTATTGCCATGTCATCTTCTTCTCTGTATATCCATTGATTGACATCTTCTTTCAGAGATTCTTCTTGTAAGTCTCCCCACCTAATGAAAGAGCATGAATCTGAGTATCTTACTATTTCTTTTCCTTTATCTTATTTCATTTCTATGTTCTGAGGCTTCCCAAAAGACCTAGGAGAAACAGATAACAGTTTACCATTTGAGGTACTTAAATAGAGTATTCCCCACAACCAACATCCTTAATTTGCAAAGAAGATGTTGTAGGCATATTCTTCTGTATTTATGTGATCGTTAATGACTCCATTTGTATAATGAGGGGTGCTGCTTGATTACTGGGTACCTAGTTATCTACACTTGCCTTTAAGTCATTACAGTGTTGGAGTGGATTTGGATCACCCGTTATGGTGATTTCAATGCCATTGTATGGGAATTTAACACATTGGTGAAATATTGATGGTACCGCTTGCATGGCATGAATCCATGGGCAGCCCAATAACATGTTGTACCCTAGTTCTCTATCCAACACTTGGAATGTAACCTCTATTGTTATAGGTCCTATTTGCACTGGTAGCGTAACTACACCTTTTGAAGGATGCTCTTCATCATCATATGCTTTGATATTTATTCTTTTTGAAGGATCAATATGAAGCTTAGAATATCCCAATGCCTTAACTAGCTTGAATGTACAAATGTTAATACCAGCTTCTCCATCTATAAGTACTCTTTTGATTCTTCTCTTATGTATGTAAGCTTCTAGATGTAGTAGGTCATTATGGAGAAGTCTATCACTGGGAACATCTTGTTCTGTGAATGCAATACGGGTACCATTAGCCAAATTCCCCACAATGGATTGGAAAGTATTTTCATCTATATCTCTATCAACTACTGAATCTTGAAGTGCTTTGTCCAGGATAGCTTTATGATTTGGTGATATATGCAATAGTTCAAAGAGCGATATCTAGGTTGGGGTTTTCTTGAGTTTCTCAACAACATTATAGTTCCCTACTGCTAGTGGTGGGTTGGATGGTACTCCTTGTAAAGTTACTTTTGATCTGTGAGTAACTACTGCATAGTCTATGTCTCTGGGATTTATTGTGATTGTAGCCACTATATTATCTCTTGTGAGGGAACTATCTACAACATATATTGTGTTATCAAGGGTCATTTCATATCTCTTCCTATAGTCATTATGTGCAAGTCTGATATCCATGATATGTACTATAAGTTCATCTTCAAACCATCCTGAATAAAATGGTTCTTCATGCCCCTAGTCCATAAGATAGCGATTCTTGTCTTCATCATATTTTGGTGCTTTTGACATCATGAAAATTTGGTTATCATAGTCGTAAGTCTCTAGAGATTTCTCATCATTATCAAGTGCTTCTTGTGAATCATCATTTACTACATCTCCTGAGCTAATGGCATGAACAGTATAGTCATATGAGACTTTTGTGTAGTTAGTTGTGTTGTCTTGTGTTCCCAATGTAGATGCCTTCCCTTTATCGTGTTTGACAAGTGGATCCTTAAAGATGGTGTGATTCATGTTTGCTGAAGTTTTGTTGGTGTCAATTGTGATATCACCTTGATAGATCATGTCTTGGATTAAGTTTTTCAATTTATAGCAACTTGTAGTTTTGTGACCTTTTGTACATGATAGTTAAAGGAAATAGTTATCATTCCACCATGTAGGTTTGAAAGGACCTTGTTCATATACTCTAACTTCTGGAAAAGTGATCATATTTGTCTATATTAACTTTTTTAATTATGATTCAATAGGTTCCCCTAGAGGTGTGTAATTCTTTTTCGGAGCATTTACCCTTGGGAATTTCATGTTCATAGTTTGTGCAACATTTGCATTGGTTGATACAGTTTTATTCTCTATATGTGGACTAAATGATTGACTTGGGCCTTGTAAAGACAAAATTAGTTGATCTCTATTCACTGTACGGGCGTCTACAACACCATCATTGGTCACATATTTGTTTCTTGACCAAAACTTGGATTTATCATTGTTGTTGTTATTTCCATATTTTATGAGACCTTGTTCTACTAGTCCTTTCTCACACTTTAAGGCCTTTTTAGTGATTTGTTTAAATATGGTCAAACATTGAATTTGTATCAGGTACTTAATTTAGGGATTAATTTTTTTGTAAACATGTCAACTTGCTCAGTTTCGGGAATAATAGTCTTGCAACTTCTGTAGAGAGCTCTCCATCTTTGTATGAAGGACGCGAATGTTTCATTCTCATATTATTTTGTGTAACATAAGTCCATCAAAGTAACTAGGGTTTCAATGTTATGTGAGAAGTTAGCAATGAAATGTTCATCTAATTCACCCCATGATGTGATTGTTGGTGGTAGATGGGAAAACCACTCCAAGGCTAAGCCTCCTAGACTTTTAGGAAACAATCTCATTAGATAAGTGTCTTCAGTTGCAACCTCTATACATGTCGTGAAAAACTCTTTAATGTGATCTCAAGGATCACCTTTCCCTTGGTATCTGTCAAATTTTGGTGTTTCAAAATGTGGTGGGAAAGGCAGCATGTATAATGTGTGATGAAAAAGATAAGGATGTAACTCTCGCATTGTATATATCTTTTTATCATTACCGGTTTGCATAGTTGTCATCTGTTGTTGCAGATTCTATACCTGTTGGGCCAAAATATCTGTTTGAGTCAGGGGTACACTTTGCGCAAGTATATTTCCCACAAAAGGATTTGTGGTAGTATAACTAGGAGGTTGTTGAAAGGTACCATAATTATAATTTTGCATGTTATGGGCTCCGCTAGGTACTATGAAATAAGTGAAATGTGAACCCATGTTTGACTGGGTTTTACTCATTATATTAGCGGAGCCTAGGTTTGTATTCTGATGACTATATGTAGATCCTATAGAATAGGAAACTGGAGGTTGAGTCACACTTGTTGTATGAGAAACTTGTGTTTGAATAGGTGTCGATACACTTGATATATTAGTGTGATGTGAGAGGATAGGATAGCCTGTGTTGGTGCGCTAATGTTTATTGTTGAGGATGATGCACTTGATTGAGAACTTGCCTTTGACACAACATTTGTTTGTATAGATGATGTTGGTGAATTCTGAGAGAAACTTGAGGTTGCCACTTGTGTTTGTGTCAGATGTGGTATTTGACTTCTATTTGGACCTAAACTAGCTCTTGGTGGTAATATTATTGTGACATCAAAATCTTTAGGTAACTTGGCACCATTTTGTAATAACAATGAGAGATATTTGTCCCTATCATTATGTATAAGAGCGTCTAGAATCATAAGGACATGTGGGTCTTGTTGAGCTGACTAAATCTCTTTGTGTGTTAAATTTTGTTGTAGCTCATGTATTGTGGGTATTACATGAGGATTTGACCATTGACTACTTGATATGTCCATATTCCATGTTTGATTAACTGACAGGTCGTTATTTGGGTCCATTTTACTTTTTGCCTTTTGTGACCTTGTGATGAGAACTTAAGACTTCTATATGAGGATGCTTTAAAATCCTAATGCAAGATAACAATAATGCAAGACTCTAGACCTAAATACAGAATATACAACACTAGAGCAGACTCTCTATTAGGGATTTGGACGTGAGACTTGTTGAGTATTTTGAGATTTTTGCAACACAAGTTTTTCATTTTTTTTCTCTCAGAAGTTCTCCAACAATTTCTCTATCAATCCTACAGGCAATTTTGTACTCTCTATCTAGCTTGTATCTAACTCCTAGCTACTGAGGTGCACTTCTCTTTAATTGCCAGGCCAAGTTACCTAAACCATCAATGATTTATCATTGACCGTTGTTTGGCACTAGGTTAGGTTGCTCAAAGGGGATCAAAACATCACCTGTGAGACCCATTAAGACACATGCTATGACTTTCAAGGATGATTATGCAAATGATGACGGACTAGGACAGACATATATGAGGTCTAATAGGGACAAATTATGAAGATTATGCAAGGATAAATTATGTAAATGAGGACTATGCAAGGATGTAAATGAGGATGATAATAATGACATAAATGAGAACTATACAAGGACTTATGCAACTTCTAAGGATGTATATGAGGATGTAAATGAGGATGATAATAAGGACGTATATAAGGATGATAATAATGGCATAAATAAGGACTATGCAAGGACTTGTGTAACTTCCAAGGACGTATATAAGGATGATAATAATGACGTAAATGAAGATGATAATAAGGACGTATATGAGGATGATACTAAGGATATTAATGAGGACTATGCAAAGACGTATGCAACTTCTAAGGATGTATATGAGGACGATAATAAGGATGTAAATTAGGACTATGCAAAGACTACCTATGGTCACAAGTATGTAAAAATTTTGAGTTTGTAGGACCATCTGATGTTTCAAGATAAAATTTGTTTCCAGTGATTCTATTTGTAGGATTGTTGTTTTTCAAATCTAAGAACAGTTGTTTGAAGATAGGTATAGCTGACTGAACTGTTTTCTGACCAACTTTGAGAATTCAAAGATACGCAAGGTAGGGCCTAAAAGAGCCCAAATACTAACTCAATACTGGTCTGGAACAATGATACACATAAAAGAATAGAAGGCAATCTTAGGCTAGAAAGTGGACACCATTCAATGAGGCCCTCGTAGCAAAATACCAAAACAAGATAAACAGAAAGAGACTCTTGCAGCACTAGATCCACTCCATGATACACACTTCTCAGGCATGCTAGTTTCTCTTACCCCGAAGATCCGAAGATCTTATCACCGAGGGATTTTTGTCTCATAATACAAGGTACATGAGGGGTATCTATGGGGTACGATCCACACTCCCGAAATCACTGAATCTGGGAATTGGGCTACTAAGTTGGTTCTTATTGTAAGTTTTGAGGGGTCTCGATCCAACAATGGATTCTCAAAGAAAGCCACTTAAGAATTTAGTTGAGCTTATCGGTGCAGGGAAGGCCCCCACATACGTCGAATTCACTCAACACTCTAGCCGCCTAGCCAACATATTTGTATAGCAACTTGAAAAACCCGCTCGAAAGTATGTTGGGAGAGATGATCTCCCCAATGCATCCCAATTCGAAGTACCTCTGTAGGGTGATGAAATCCCCAGTCAAAGATACCCCTCACTACTAAAATGAAAAAATGGGTGTTGTTATCACCTTCTCCCTTTCTCCCAAGACCCTGAAGGTGGGTGGAAAGGTAGTTAATGCAACATTAGGTCCACCCCAAACACGATAAAAAGTTATTTCCCTTTAAAAAAATTAAAATGTGATTTATTCTACTGAGAAGTCTGATTCACGTTCATTTTAAGACCCAAACTTAGGTGTGAGATACGCATGTGCATGTGCATGTCAATTTTAAAACACCAAACTGAAGTGTGAAAGCATGCATGTCAATTTTAACCAGGTTTATTTTAAGCCAAAAACTGAAGAGTGATAACATGCATGTCCATTTTAAACAGGTTTATTTTAAGCCCAAAATGAAGTGTGATAACATGAGTGTTTATGATTCATTAATGATCTGATATTCTCTATAAATTCACCACATGTTGCAGACAGATAATTAGTAACCCAAGAAAATCCACAGAAAATAGAAAACTTAACTATGAAATATATGAATGTGCAATGATACCTGAATGAATGTGTGATTCTGTATGAGAGATTGCATGATAATGACAATGCCAATGAATAATTATGACAAAGAGAATGTGTGATACTAACAGAACAATTGTGTGAAAAAAAACTAGGTGAATGTTAAATCAAAGACAGACCAAACAAAACAAAAAAATACATAAAAAGTCTTAACTCTGATCCGAAACCTGCAAAATAGATTGTGATGCCCTAGCAAGATTTCTCATCATCCATTCTATATTAAGAAAATCATGTTTCACTCTATATGAGAGAACTAGGTTGATGTATCTATCAATGGCTGGTTGGTCCTCTAGATCTTGTATCTTCTTTTCTACCTCTAGGATTTGTTGATAACAGCTAGCTTGCCTCCCTTGTTCTTTTGTCCTCCTGGAACCTAAAATCTTGAATTGTACCTTACGTGCCATAAGATATCATAATTAAAGCATGCAATAAGAGTAAACAATGTTTAGATTTAACGAATTTAATACAGAATCAAGACAAGACAGAGGACATATAATGAGAAAAATAAGATAAACAAAATGCATAAACCAGCCGACGAATGCGTCAAAGGATTTGATCAATTGCATAGCAGAAGCTAGACAATTATGTGATGGGTTTCATACGAATGTGTGACCCTGAGTAATCAATTGCATGAACCTATCTATGCGATTGCGTGATTCTGTAAATGTGATTGCGTGATTGTTGAATCCGCTTTGCAATCCATACAAAACTTGCAAAAAAAATAAAAATTTCATACGACCTGCAAAAATCACCAGAAAATAAAGAAGCTTAATTAGCTATTGATTCATGTCGATTTCACCAAAATGTGTATGCTAAAATTCATCTTCATTCAACTAGAAATAAAAGAGATATCACGAATGTAGTGCCCCGCCAGGAAACCCCTATGGGTTTAAATTAAAAACACTCAAATAGAGTGTAAATTTTTTTTTTTTTTAATAATTATTTAGGGCGTTAATGAAAGGTTACATTTTTAAGATAAATTGATGTTAACTCAATTCATTATTAGACACGACATTAAAATACAATGGAGATTGTCTGTCAACTTAGATATCACAGCGGAAGGCTCAGCCAATCCTAAGGAGTTTCCTAACGCGATTACACAACCTTACACCTAACTCAACTTGTGTCATTAGATCCATTAAACTGGATATCTTAATTACGAGGTAATGCATAGTTCTTAATTACATATGTGTTCATTGGGTTGTCATCTTATAAATTTTAGGAAGTGTCCATTTGCTTTGGTTGATGAGGAGACCATCGAGAGGTTAATTTACTCAAAGCACTTTAATTCATAATTACATTAGGAGGTCTCCAAATGGGTTCTAGCGTTTTAAATATAACAAAGTTCATTCGTTAGAGTTTTAAAATAACCATCCACACTTGACATCATCCTTTAATGTTTACAAAATATGCCTAATGAGATTCATTCATTTAAGGTTTAACTACGATAAATACCGTGAGGATCCCTTCATTAGATCTTAAAATATTCACCCACATGTGATATCTCTTTTAAAATATTAAAAAGTATGGTTAATAAGGAGAATTTTCGTTTCTTAAGGATTGACCACAATTAATAGAATGAAGTCCCTTCATTTGGTTTCATGCATATTCGACTAATGAGATGTAGTTCCGATATGAAGGTAAAATATGAGTAACCATAGATCCCATTTGAAGTTTTTAATAATGCAATAGATAGACTAACTTCATTAAGAAGGATATGCATTAGGACACACGAGAACATCTTTTAAATTAGAGTATCGTTAACTAGATGACATTCAACATTTCAAGATTAGAATAATTAAAATCACGGTGACATTCTCTATTAGGATTAAATACAATTTCCTGATTTCATATCACTCTTTTTCCTTTTTGTTAAATGAACTTAAAATGAGGGAGATAGTTTTACTAAGTTTTAATGTATAAACAACAAGTCAATTACTCTCCCATTTTAGATTAATTTTAGCAATCACGAGGAATTCCTTTTATATGGATTAAAATATGGATATCTATTTGAGTTCACACAATTATAAAGTAAATCTGGTGAGGATTATTGGTTATAATTACAACATGAATTATTAAGTATATTCATCCAATTATACAACATGGATACCCAGTTGAGTCCACACGATTATCAAATTATTCTTGTGAGGATTATTGTTAAGAGTAAAACGTGAAATGACTTAACAAATTCATCCTATGTAATAAAACATAATTCGACATGGCGTGATTCATTTATTAAGGTAAAAAGATAGGTATTTATATGATGTTCATCCTTTAGTTCTAAACCTAGGGATTATGACATGAATTTTAACTTTATTTCCTTTTTACATTCATTCCATTGATATGCTCAATATCAAGTTAATCCAATAAAGTAATTCTAATTAAATTTCTTCCACAATTACATTTTTAAATTAACATTACCAATTTACTTTTTTTTCCACCCTTTAATTTCAATATTTAAATACCATGCCATATTCATATTTCACAACGTTTTATGAACTTAAATAACTACGTTTATCCACATGAAAAAATGTTATACATTTAAATTTGAATTCATTTAATTTACACCATACACTTTACAAGAATACCACCATTCAAGATAGTTTAAAACATAAAACAAAGTACGCTATAAGCATCGCATGACACAGAATATGATCTCGGAGTTCACCCCGGATGGGCTACATCTCCGGGTCTGCTCAACTGCAAGACCCTTTTGGTATTTAATATAGTTAAGGTTACATAATTACATGTCTTTACAACTCTGCCTTTTAGGCGAACCCATACACTATTCAACATTTACCTCGTTAAATTATTACATAGTGGACCCTTTTAAAAGCGGGCCATTTGAAGCATAATAAAAGAAAACAAATAAACCGAGATTCTCTTGTTTGACGATATCCTTACCAGGGCTTGACCTACTTCCAACCAAACACTGCCACGCCAAGTCTTACCAATACATAACCAAATTCAATATTAGAAGTTTAATTTCAGCATAGGCATTATCGGGTAGAGATATTCGTTATGTCATTTTTCTCTGACGGATAATGTCGATACTTTGGTACACAACTAAATTAACTCTTCTTTAAAACTTGTATTAAACCACCTTCACTATTTGTTCCATGTTAATAATGAGTATTAACCTGAGTACGATGAAATCAGTATGAGATTAAATACTTGTTCATTAGTATAGATTTTCTATATGTTGAATTCTCTAAAATCCAAATATATTATTTGACAATCTGAGAAGAGATAAATAAACAAACATAAAAGAACTAAATTTAGGATTAAATAATAAAGAAGGGCTAAGTTTAATTTCCTTTTATTAATTCTAAGTTCACTTATCATTCTGACTCTTCTTTACTTTTACATATCATATACAACTTCGTGCTTAACCCCCACTCACGCATATAAATACATATATATATATATATATAAACATTATTCACTAAAATTAAAACTCCCAACTCTTTTATTTTATACCATAAATATTACTTGAAATAAAGCTATTTTAATTAAGCATCCCTTTCTTAATAGTTACCATGTAATAAAACCCAAAACCGAGTTTAATCCCTGCCTAAAATACCGAATGACAATACAATTAATACAACAAAACATTTTTTTTTTAAGTTAAGTAAAAAGGCATAGCGCCCGAACCCCAAGCGTTGCCCTAACGCAGGGGATTTTAGCGTGGCGGCGCCACTGCGGTGCCCACAGGCCCGCGGCGCCCTGCGGCCACCGCAGTGCCGCGGCCACTGAATTGCACAGGCATGCGGCGGGGTGGTCAACAAGTGAGCGAGCGGGGAGAGGGAAGCTAGCGGGGGAGAGGGGAGCTAGCGGGGGAGGGGAGGAGGAGCGGGTGGAGCTCCGCTCCCCGCCTCCAAACCCCTTCCCACAGCCAAACACCAACGCACAGCGCGTAAAACATAAACGCAGTCTTTTTTTTTGTTATAACAATGGAAAATGAAAAAAAAACATGAATTGCTTCAAAGTTAACATATTTCGATGCAAACATGCAAGGGTTTTTTTTTTGTTTTAACAAAGAAACGTGGTTTTCAACCACTCCCACCCACAACAGCAGAACCCCAATAGCAAAAAAAATACAGTCTAAAGAAAACTTACAACAAAGAACATTTCAAAACCCTCATCATACACATCAAGACCCATTTTACAACAGTCATGAAAAGGAATTTCCAGTTTTATACCAAAATCTTCAAAAGGAATTTAAAATCACAAAATCCATCAAGAACAACCAAGATTGGAGTAAACTGAAAACTAAACCCCCAAATCATTTATGGAAAAAAAAAACCATTTTTTTTTTGTATTCAACAAATAACTAAGGTAGTGGATTCGAATCCTACCTCAAAATGCAATTTCCAGGCATGAATCTTGATAAAATGCTTCCCATTCTGCTGCTCCCATCCAAATCTTCCATTTTTCTTCCAAAAAAACTCCCAAAACCAAGAACCCCCCAAAATGTCTCCCAAAACTAGGTTAAAAAGAAACAACCCTAATTTTGCCCTAATTTCAATTTCGAATTTAGGGTTTTTTTTTTTTTAAATACAATAAATGAAAATCCAAATGGGAATCATTCATTCCCTCCTTGTTCATTTTTCTTTTAAAATTTAAAAGCTTCTATTTCATATTCAACTTTAATTTAATTTACTGAAAATCAAACTTTTATATTTTATCAACTATACAAGTAAGAAGAAATAATTTCTTTTAAATAATAATAATTTTCCCTTTTCCCTCCAATGCGAAAATGCGTAATTTATTGCTATCTCCCAAATGTCTTTTAAATTTTTCCTTTCCAAAAACGCATAATCTCATTAAATTCATTATTTTAAAATTAGCTATTAAATTAACTCGCTACAACATAATAAAACGACATTTTTAAATAAATGACTAATCTAATGCAAGAGTTTAATTTATTCTAATTTCTCGACTACAAATGCATAAAAGTTACAAATGCGTAAATGAGCACACTAACCTCAGTTAAATGCCTTAAACTTGCTACAATAATAATTTAAAGCAAATCTCTTTAATTACTGATTAATCGTATAAATAAGCTACCTATTTAAATTTCTATATCTCTAATGTGTACGTTTAATCATAATTTTAAATTTAATACTTAGGATAACAAACCTCACTTACCTCGTGCAAGGCACACAAATCGAGGTAGTCCTCAAAATCTCTCGACACGCATCCCAATGAAAGGCAAGCTCCACGAATCCACGCACGATGCTCACCTAACCATGGCTAAGGCAAGACGAGCGTTATATGACCACTAATTCCGAATTCAAAAGATGAAAGAGCATACTCAACCTTGCAAGTTCCAAAGGAGGTGAACCTTGCCCTAAGCGGTGTTGTACCTGCAATCTCCTGCACCCATGAACTCATACAAGCATGCATATACATATACATATTCAATGAAGGCGTTAGCTCGAGATTTATCTCAAGGGTTAGGGAGCAATTGCATTTACACAAAAATCGATGCAAAAGCACAATAATAAGTATGCACAATTTATTTATATTATCTAAACTACACATTGCATATTGGTTAATCTACCATTCGAGAATGCCACATAGGAAGTCAATCAAGGTTAAACGGGTTTTAAAAATCCGACTAGGGTATGGGCATTACAACGAATCCCTATCCTAATCAAAGAATCCTAAAACAAAATCAATGAAATAACACAATCAAACAATAGGAATGTAAATATTCAATAAAATCTCCCTATCCCATGATTACATATTGCTTCCATTATTCTTCTCTTCTTTTTGGTATGGTGGCTCTCAGATATTGCGCTGGCAACCTACAATTGACACAAAGATTCGAAGTTCATGGTTGTTGAAAATGGAGATTGAATTCTCAATTTATAGATTATTGGAGATGATTGATTGAAAGGTGGAACAGATTGATCAAGAGGTGGAACTCAAGTGAGCTCACATGTTGATTGATAGTTGAAAATTTGGAGGTGAAACTCAATTGATTGAATAGATAAAATGAGTTAACTGATTGAGAAAAAAGTTGATTGAAAGATGAGTGATTAGAGGATAATTGATTGATGACAAAGAAAGCTTTTTTAGAAAAAGCTAACTAGAAGATAGAAAAAGAATGATTGGAGAGAATTAAAGAAAATATGTAATTAATCAATTAATTGAAATGATCAACTAAAATAGATTGAATAGTTAACTGATTGAAATCTTTTTGAAAAAAAAGCAAATTGGAAGATAGAAATAGAGATTGGAAAGAGAGTGATTTAATTAATTAATTAATTTAGCATGTGCTTGCACTTTGGCTTTGATTTTCTATTTAATCTTTGCATGAGATTTAATTGAAATATATTTTCAATTCAATTTGTTATTTGAATATATTTAAAACTTGACTTTGATTTTCAATTTGATTTTTGAAATCATATGTGCATTTGATATTAGAAGAAATAAGAAGAAATATGAATTTAAATTTCGAATTTGAATTAGAAGAATTAATGTAATTAAAGGAAATTAGATGAAATTAGAAGAATTAATGAAATAAAATGAAATTAGAAAAATTAATGAAATTAAATAAAATTAGAAGAATTAATTAGTTAATTAAAATATTTAAAGAAACTATTTAATTATTTAGAAATGTAATTTAATTAAATAATAAAGATTATTTAAATTAAAGGATTAAAATAACAATTAATTAAATAATAAATATTTAATTAATATTAAGAAAAGGGTTAATGATTAGATTATTAAAGATAGAAATTGAGAATTAATTTATTTAAATAATAAAGATTATTTAAATTAAGGATTAAAAATTACAATTAATTAAATAATAAGTATTTAAATAACATTAGAAAAAGGTTAAATGATTAAATGATCATAGAATTGAATTTGAAATAATTAATAAGATGATGAGGAGATATGAATTTAGAAGAATAATATTAATTAATTTAATTAAATAATTAAAGAATTATTTAATCAATTAGATGAATAATTAGTGCATGATTAATGAGATATTTAATAGATTATTAGATCTTGTGCATATTGATTTGTGTGGTCCTACAAGAGTGAGAAGTGTGCAGGGTGACATATATTTCATGTTGTTGATTGATGACTATTATAGAATGATGTGGGTTACTTTTCTAAGTAAGAAATCAGAAGCACTGGAGAAATATTCAAAGCTAAGGTGGAGACTGAGATGGGATTGAAGTTGAAATGATTGAGATCTGACAGAGGAGGAGAATTCACATCTGATGAGTTTGATTCATTTTGTGAGAAGCATGGAATTAGAAGATAGTTATCTGGTCCTAGAACCCCTCAGTAGAATGAAGTTGTTGAAAGGAAGAACAAAACTATCTTGGATGTTTCTAAGACTATGTTGATTGAAGGGAATGTTATGAAGACCTTTTGGAGAGAATTTGTTAGCAGTGTTGTATACACATTCAATCAAGTGCATATAAAAGGTGATTCTTGTAAGACTCCTTATGAGTTATGGTTTTTTCATGTTCCTACATTTAGATATTTTAGAATTTTTTGAAGCAAATGTTATATCAAAAGAGATGATGATATAGGAAATTTTGATGCAAGATGTGGTGAAGGAATTTTCTTGGGTTATTCTACTAAGAGAAAGGCCTACTGGTGTTACAATCAGAGGTTGAAAAAGATAATGGAAAGTGCAAATGTGAAGGTTGATGAATGTCATGAGAAGTAGATCGGGGCATGCAGATATGAGTTTGATGATCAGGGCATTATTTCAAAGCAAGTGCATATTGAGAATCTTAAGCAAAATGGTCTAGTAGAGACATGTAATCTGGATATTGTTGTTGTCGGTGAAGAATTTCAAGAACCTGAGAATCAGAACAATCAGAAGACTTCGAGGTATGTGATATTAAATCATTTGGAAAATCAAATTATTGGTGATAAAAATTAGGGTGTGATGACTAAAAGAAGAATTGTTGTTGAAGAAGTATGTTTGATTTCAATGATTGAATCTAAATATGTTGTTGAAGCTTGTAGAGATGAGAATTGGATAAAAGCTATGGAAGAAGAGTTGAATCGAATTGAAAAGAACAATACATGGGAAATGTTCTAAGACCAAAAGACAAGAATGTGATTGGTACAAAATGGGTGTTCTAGAATAAATTGAATGAAGTTGGTGAAGTGGTCAGAAACAAAGCAAGACTGGTATGTAAAGGATGTTCACAGATGGATGGTATTGATTATGAGGAAACTTTTTCTTTGGTAGCTAGAATTGAAGCTTTTAGATTACTTCTTGGATATGTTCCTTATATGAATTTCAAGGTATATCAGATGGATGTTAAGTCATCCTTTTTGAATGGTGATTTGGAAGAGGAAGTCTACATTGAGAAACCAGATGGATTTTTCGTTATTAGATGAAGGAGACATGGTATGCAAATTGAAGAAAGCATTGTATGGACTTAAACAAGCCCCTAGAGCTTGGTATGCTAGATTGGATGGGTATTTGATGAACTTGGGCCTCTATAAAGGTACTATTGATAGTAATTTATACTTTAAGGTTGATAATGATAACATTTTGATTGTTGAAGTTTTTGTTGATGACATTATTTTTGGAGGAGATGATGATTTGAGTATAATTTTGTCGATGATATGAAAAATTATTTTGAGATGTCTATGATAGGTGAGATGAAATTCTTCTTAGGATTGTAGATTACACAGACTGGTAAAGGCATTTTTATTTCTCAATCTAAATATGTGAAGGAATTGTTAAAGAAGTTTGGGTTAGTTGGCTTCAAACCTATTGGAACTCCTATGGTGACTAGATGCAAGTTTTCTAAGTATGATGAATCTCCAAAATTTAATCAGAACTTGTATAGATCTATGGTTGGTGGATTGTTGTAATTAAATCAGACTAGACCAGATATTATGCATGTTCTTTGTCTTTGTGCAAGATTTCAAGCTGATCCTAAAGAAAGTCATGTTATTGTTGTGAAGAGGAGTTTTTAGAGACTTGAAGGGGACAATTGTCTATGGTTTGTGGTATCCGAAGAATGATTACATCATGTTATGTGCTTATATTGATGTTGATTGGGCAGGTGTTTTTGTTAACTAGAAGAGTACCTTTGGTAGTGCATTCTTTCTGGGAAAGAAGTTGGTTTCATGGATGAGTAAGAAGCAAGATGCAATTTCTCTATCTACTGTAGAAGTTGAATACATTGTTGCTTCTTGTAATTGTACTCAGATAGTATGGATGAAGCAGATGTTGAAGGATATTAAAGTTGTGTATAATGGGCCTACTATTATATATTGTGATAATTCAAGTGCTATTAATATTTTCAATAATCTGGTATTGCATTCTAAAACAAGTCATATATCACTTATTATTTTTTGAGGGAGAAAGTTGGTGAGGAAGAAGTCAAATTGGAGTATGTATCTACAAAAGATAAAATTGCATATATTTTTACTAAGCCTTTTCCTGTAGATATATTTGAATATCTGTGAGAGAAGTTGGGGTCTCTTCCCTTGGTGATGTGAACTAGATGCATTAAGATGCATCAATTTGGTGGACTTCGTAGTCTTAGCTTATTATCTGGATTGGTGAGAAACTATTACTACTCAATCGGAGTAGTCACTATGTGTGGTTTAGATGTTTAGATGTATGAGTTTATCCTAGGGGGAGATATTGTCCTTCTTAGAGGGAGAGATGTATGAGTTGTATGTGTCTTTGCCATTGTTTTTAAAGGGGGAGAGGAGCATGTGAAAAACATCATTATCTTGGAAGCTTTGTGTGCATAATTTTAGGGGATATTGTTGGTGTTGATTTCTTTCTTTGCATTGATTATTTTTCATATTCATATGTTGCCATCAATGCCAAAGGGGGAGATTGTTGGATATTGTTGCTGCTAGGATATGTTTTTGTCATTGATGTCAACATATTCTTGTTTTCCTTTGATCTAGTGTTGCAATGAGTTGTTTCAGTTAGTTTGGTGTAGAGTTGCTTATGTTGATTTATACTGAAGTATCTCTAGTTGATTCAGTGATGATTTCATGATTCTATGTGGTGATTTTATCGAGTTATGGGTTCCGATATGAAGATTGGTTTTTTAGTATTCAGTGTTGCAATGTTTTGGTATTTGATCTGTTGTGCTCCATAATGATTATATCTTCAATTGTGTAATGCCCACCAAAATACACTAGAGAAATAATCAAAATTCTACTACCAAATGGAAATTTTTTTTTTTAAACCATCCATAACACTATGATAACATTAACATAGACCAACATAGAATAATTTAGATTGCAAGACCATATAAAAGTACATGTATACAAGCATAAATCAACATTACACAAGTGGAGTAATTCAATCAAACATTTCCCCAATTATATTCTTGCAACATAATCATTCCCTAGGGTATCTTAACGTCACTACTTGACATCATCTCATTACAAAATTTATCTAACTATAAGGTCATATTTATCATCCTCTAACCATTTACTTTTATGCATCTAATCATCATTACCATTTAAGCATAGGTCATTCGCATGGTATACTCTAATAGAACATTATACAAATCATTTAACCTTTGATATCAATGATCACCTAGTTACTTAAGAAAAGATCAATGCTATCTAATCTTTTTCAAATATCATTAATTCTACAACATAACATAATACTAACCATCTAATAAATGCAATGCAACTCAAATACATATAAACTATTCCATTTCACAAAGATTCTTTAAACTCATAACAAACATCTGTTACATCATGAAATAGTCAGATCTATGTCTAATTCCAACATCAAGTCCTATTACAATTTTATTCTTAAAATTCATGATAATACCATACACAAGAACACATAATTTATTTACATATACATTTCATTATGAAACAATGTCTTATGTTCCAAGAATATAGAAATTAGCTCTCAAGTGTAATCGCATGAAGAATCCAAGAATCCATACACACAACAACAAGGAAAGTATCCCAATGGAAGAAGAAAATTAACCACCTAAACATGTGGAACCAATCAAGGAACCACCCCCCATGATAGGATATGACAAAGGTTCCAACTCACACTCAAGACTTAAGCTGACACATATCAACCAAATGATACAACATGACTTCACAAGACCAAAATATAAGAATGCAACACCAAAGTACAACACATGCCTAAATCAATGGAATCAACCTCTAGAGACAAATCAATAAATCAAGGCATATGAACAATGGATAAATGTGGGGTAGAGTGTCATCACATGATAACCTCATGTGGCATCTATCTCCACCTTGGATTTACTCAAGGGAGATCGGGTATACTGCTCCAACAGTCTTCCCAATCTAGGATCCCAAAAACACCTCCCTTGGCTCATCCAATTGGGGCCTACAATATCATATTCTTTATCTTGATTATATGTATTCCTAAATACCCAACCCACTAATAAATTATTATTATGTTATCACTTTCAATTATACCATCAACTCTTCATGTGGTTCCATAGGTTTAGACCCCCTTCCTAGAGATCTAGTACTCACAACCTAGGTCCAACACATGGAAAAGCCCACTCCCCTATCCATGAACCAAGGCCATAAGGTAAATATACATCCATATAACATAAAACAATATCATGGAGGCTCAAAAGAGATAATAATAGATACCACAAATTGAACACCAAACTAAGCAAAAGAGTCTCATAAACCAAGCTCATAGAAATAAGCCTTCACCAGAACAACCATAAAGATAAGACATTCATGGATGAAAAAAATAAAAGAGATCAAGATAAAATAAAATCCTCAACATTTAGGCATAACACGTCCCACTACAGCCATACTAATAATCCCTCAACAACGAGGCATTCTCCCTCTCGCCGGAGCCACATATTGCACATAAAACACCTCAACGATAAGGCATGAAACCTCTTATCAGAGGAAATGAAGCATAATAAGGAATAAAAATACATCATAAAAAACTCCATGAATGTCAACATAGACTACAGAAGCCTCTAGAGTAAACCCACAATCCAAAAATGCACAAAAACAGGCTTAAAACTGACTTTCGGAAACCCCCGAGATAGTTCAGCATTGTTGGTTTCTAGGATAGAACCCTTGGTAGGTACCCTATAATATTTGGTACTTACCATGGCTTTTTTGGTTCATATATGGCATTTTTGGTCTCTAGGATGGCATTTTTGGTCTCTAGGCTTGCATCTGCAAATCAGGACCCATGCACCCTTCGTATCTTTATCAGCGCTTTTGGTATGAACAGTGGCATTTTGGGGGTGTATGGTGGCATCCTTGGTTTTTCCCATAGCTCCCTGGGTCCAAACCATAGTTTTTTTGGGTATTCTCATGGCGTTTTTGTGAGAATTGAAGAAAACTGAGCATTTCTAAGACATGAGGCTTAGGTGAGGACTCAGGAAGGCTTAGGGGACCAAAATGGCCCTCATAATGCATACAAAGGGTCTGAGACATACAAATTTTGACTGAGACAACAAATATACTTAGTACACAGTCACTACAAAAATTTGCATCAAGAAATCTTTCTCCCATAGAGCAAAAACTGAGGTTTAGGAAGCCAAATTGGTCAAGAGAGAACAAGAACGGGTTGCAAACACTCAAGAGAGACTCAAGAAATATAAATAGAGAATAATTGAATCCAATGCAAGTATTTTAATGTGTCTACACATTCACAATGAAATAATAGACAACTTACAGACATGAAACAGGAAACTAGCCTCCAAAATGATGCTCAATCAAGGGAGATTTGTAATCAACTCAAGAGAAAACACAAATTACAATCTTTGACCAAGTTCCAGCATTCATAGAAACAAAATACATATCCAAGCTTAGAGAAAACATAGAGAACTACTGATAATACAATTTCCAGAAAAATAAAACCATTGGAATAAAAATTTCCCAAATCAATACATCATCAAAAGGGAATTAAACTACTGCAATTCACCAAATCAATCTCCCCAAACAATCTTTTCTAGACACGGCAACAAATATTTTTAGAAACAAAATGTAGAATTTTGGCAAATGGAACCAACCTTGAAAAGATGAAACAGGTTGAAAACTGAAGGTGCAATCCAAATCCAGCAAAAACCTTTGACAAAATGAATCCAAAGCCAAATACAGAATCTCCAAAATCCATATATTCAAAGCTTCCAAAATTTTCAAACCCCCGTGAATGCACAAGAAGCTCGATAAATACAAAAATTAATTCAAAAACTATATTGGAAGTCGACCAATGAAAATATTCCAAAAAACCATATTATTCACCTAACCTATATAGTTTCGAGGCAAATATTATTTCCTTGATATAATTTACCTACCTATTAATATTCCACCAATCATATGCAAGCATAGGTAATATATATTCATTTTGCAATTACCGATAAACACAATTTATAATAATATATTAAATAATAATAATTCATCACTCATATTACTCAATTAAAGCATAAAACCTTAGAAATAGGAACCCACTTAAAAATATAAAATCAAATCTCAAATGATAATAATTAAATTGATAAAGTCAACAAATCTAAAAATCACTAATAATTAATAATTAAATAAGGCTCAACAACAATAAATAAATAAATATAAATAGATTTCTCAACAATAAATCAAAATAATAAATATTATCAAATAATCAATAGTCCTCAAATAAATAAATAAATATTCAACAATAAAACAATACAAATAAATAATAATTTCATAATGGATAAACCATCAAAAAATAAATCAACCAATCATTAAAATATTTAAATCTTGCCAATCATAAATATCCATCAATAAATAGATAATTGATGATTAGAAGTACACCATGTGATTAAATCAATTAATCGATCAAATAAATACTTAGAATGTAATAATTAAACAATCACACATAGCCACATAAACATAGATTCTAATCCACTTACGCAAAGCGACAACATAACACAATATTCTTGCATCGTGGCATAATCGACAAGGTACACATCTTAGACTTAGAGTGTGTGAGGGAAACTATGTCATCTCTAACAACTTGTCATTGGGATAAAGACATGTTCAGACCTGTGGAGCCAGGTGAGTCGATGTTTGGTACCTGCAAACCTGCATCAAAGACCAACCAGCATAACAATATATATACAAAGAGATAAGTGATAGAGAATTGCAATGACATATCCCACTTGCAATGAGTGATATGGCATCATCTCTACTCACAAAGATAGTCACACAATATGATAACAAAACATCACATAGAATCATCATCATGAAATAGGGTTAGTATCATCATAAATCGCATAATCCATGTACACAATGATCTTATGTAAATCCACGAGTCATATAAATCCATCCATCAAGGTGATACTATATATCAACATCCACAAGAATCATATGTCATATAATAAGTCTCATATCATCCATCACAAAAGTCTCAATCATAAAGCATCATAATAGATAACATGAATCCACATAAAGTCCTAGTATCAGAGATACCATCCAAAGTAGCAGAAGAGTCATAAATAACCATCCAAGTAACCATCATAAGTCTAAATAAGTCTATTAGTAAGTAAATCAAAATGCAAGTATAAGAAGGACACTACATCGCGCCCCCCCCCCCCCCCCCCCCCCCGCAATTGCCTAGGCTTACTTTTGTAAGCCTGAGAACAAATAAGGGTATAACTCTCACATCTGTGCAGCATCCTCCCAAGTCACCAAAGAATCATCATTTGGGTCCTATTGGACCCTTACATACTCTATGTCTAGACCCCTGAGGGTCAATCCCTAATGCTGAAGAATGAATACGAGCTCTAGCGAAAGCTTCCCATCCTCTACTTGCAATGAATACCAATCCAAAATATGCGTCACATCAAGGTAATAAGGTCTCAAAACCGATAAATGAAACACATCATGGATGTGGGACAAGATAGGTGGAAAGGCTAGGTGATAAGATACAGGACCAATCCTCTCCAAAATCTCAAATGTTCCAACAAAGCTAGGCACCAACTTAGAACCTTTTCCATATCGGATAGGACTCTTTCGTGGACTCACTCTCAAAAATACCTTGTCACCCACTGAGAACAGACGATCAACCCAATGAGCATCCACATATTTTTTATGTCTATCCTATGCTGCTTCCATATTCTCTCTAATACGTCACACCTGATACTCCAAGTCCTGCATCATCTTTCATCCAAGAAGCACTTTGTCCCAACTCAAGGGTGTATGACACAGGCGACCATTTAATGCCTAGAAAGCAGATATACCAATCAAACTATAATACCCATTATTATATGCAAAATCAAAAAAATGGATGTACTCCTCCCATATATAATGTTGATCCATTGCATACATCCTCAACATGTCCTCCAACACCTGGTTAACTGATGCAGAGAGTCTTGGATCTTTTCCTATTCACCTTCTTGGTTTCTTGGCTTACTCAAACCTCTAACTCTTCAAGCCCATCCAATGGCACTTGATTGGGGTTTTGATGTCTAGACCTCCATGGTATGATCCATTTTGGCTTTCCTCCAAGGTATAGCCACTAATATTAGACAATCAACTCCTCCTATTGAGACTGCCACCTCAATCTCTACACACCACTCCTAGGGCTCCAACAACTCTTGCAAGGATCACAACACACTAGCTCCTACAATGGGTTCAATATGCATTTATATAGTTCCTTTGAAGTATTTTAGGGCTTTTATCACCTTTGGTCCCATCATCAAGCTTTTCCAACCTTACTTTGACTCTACTAGTTACAAATAGGCCTAATTCAATTAGTCCTCCTATACCGGTTTTCAGGGCATAGTTTAAATACTTCCCACACAAGGCCACAAAAAAACTTCATATTTGAGTACCCTTTTCCGAGTTCCATACAATACTAAAGAATTTCATCTAGGTTTTTTGTACAACTATGGGAACCAAAACTGCCCTATTTTCAAGGGTTTAGGCCTACCCGGGTGACTGGGAAAGATGTCTTTGGAAAGATTCACCAGTCAAATCAACTACTCAAATAAATTGAGTATTCTTGAAGGGTGTTCATAGAGCTTTCAAACCATGGGTTTTTTTCCCTACAACCAATCCACACGTGCTCATAATTGGCACATCTTTTGCTGTCCTAACTCACTAACTCCCAACAATGAGCCTAGGGTTTCATTGTAGCTCCTCCACCAAGGCCTAAAAAAAAACCAAACCTACTTTAAACTTATTTACAGACCCTAACCTATCATTCCACTTTATTTCAATAGGTTCCATCAATGGATGCTCAGGTTAGAGCCATTTTACCCTTAAACCCTACTTTGTAAGGGTTTTACACCTAGTCACAGAGAATGGATGATATCTCTGCAACTAAAGATAATCAAACCTACCAAACAAACTTATTGGAAAGGAGATTCAATAAAATATCATTCCCTCCAATTATATCCTTCTGTCAAGTCCATACTGGACCGTACCAAAGCAACAAAAATGAAGAAAATTGTCAAAACAATGAACCAAACAAGATTTCTTGAAAACACAAAACTTGTTCTTGATTTCTAGATTCTCCAACCTATACAATGAAAGTGGTTTTGTCTTATATGCCTATGTTTCAGTTGGTTGAACCAACTTTCAACACCATCATCCAAAAATGCAACTTTTGCAAAAATTACAAAATGTTGCTCACCAACTTTTACATCTTTTTGACTCCTTGGTTGCAACTTTGCACTTGAGTGTTTTCCAAGGCTCCTGAAGGCCCTCATGTATCCTATAATACCTAGAAAAAATACATTAGACCCCTATTACATGATGACAATGATCTAGAGTGTTACTCATGTGATCAACATAATCATTACAACTTCTTAGGATGATAGCATCCTGAACATAAATGACACAACCCAAAGCTTCAACAACTCAACCATGGCTCTATTGAGTCTCAAATGGTTGGTCCATTATTACATCTTAAAAGACAACACACAAAACTCAGAGGAAAACAAAATTTCATTCTTGGAGTGTTAGGTGCCCTACACCATACTCCCCTAGGACAAAGAAATCAAGTCCCTTGAGTTAAGAGGTCTACAATCTCCACTCCATGCTGAAGTATATCTAATTATGACATCCACATAGCATTTGAATTGGGTAACCCTTCCCACTTGACAATATAATGCTTTTAGACTCATTTCCTTGTCTTCTTTACTACCTTGGTGTCCAAGATACTTTCCAAATTGATCAATTGGCTTGGTGGCAAATCCCTCACCCAATCTTCATTAACTTGTGATGACATGTCCAACTAATTTTTGTTTGACTCTCCCTTGTATGGATAGAGATCACATACATTAAATATAGGAGAAATTCCCAAGGTGGGAAAGAATTCAACTTTATATGCATTTTGCCCATATTTGTGCACCACCTTGAGAGGTCCAATCTTCTTCATCATGAGCTTGGTAGGCTGCCCTTTTGGAAGTCTCTCCTTCCTTAGGTGTTCTAACACTAAGTCTCCAACTTTAAATTACACATTCCTTCTTGTTCAGCATGCACCTTATACTGCTCGGATTTTATTTGTAAGGACTGCCTTACCTTATCATGCACTTCTTTAATACCTTCTACAAATTTCTCACCTTGTGCACTCTTAGGTGCCATAGAACTGAGATCTTTGAGCTCTAATATGCCCCTAGGATGAAATCCATACACTATCTCAAAGGGACTTTTACCTATGCTTCGGTTCACTGAGTCATTTTATGCATATTCTGCCTGACCAAGTACTAAATCCCAAGTCTGCCCATGTTGTTTTGTAAGACATCTTAGCAAGTTACCCAATGATCTGTTGACTACCTTTGTCTGACCATCTGATTGAGGATGATAGGAAGATGAAAAGGATGACTTGGTGCCCAACTCTCTCCAAAGTGTCCTCCAAAAGTGGCTTAGGAACTTCACATCTCTGTCACTAACAATGTTGATTGGAAGACCATGAATTCTGACTATCTCTTTGAAGAAGAGGCCTACAATGTAGGTGGCATCATTGGTGCTTTTGTAAGATATGAAAAGTGCCATTTTTCTGAACCTATCTACCACTATATACACACTATCAAATCGCCTTGGAGTTATTTGCAAGCCTAACACAAAATCCATGCTCAAACATTCCCAAGGCCTCTAAGGGATGACCAAGGACTAGTATAGACCTGCATTACTTGATGATCCTTTTTCTCTTTGGAAAAATGTATATTTCTCTACAAACCTTCTCACTTCTGATTGCAACTTGGGCAAATAATAAAACCTACCAACCTGCTCCAAAGTCTTAGCTATAACAAAATGACCCCCTAGACCTCCTTGATGCTTTCCTTGGATAATATTTTGTCTCATAGAACATTGGGGTATGCAAAGAAGATGTCTTTTGAAAAACAAACCCTCCTATATCATATATTCTAAATAATAGACATGTAAGGTGTTAGAAAAATCAGAACACACTATATATCTCTGCAAAATCCTTATCATCCTTGTACAGGTCTTTTAACTCACTCAAACCCACACTTTGCAATTGTATATCCTGCATAGTCATGACTCTCCTACTTAGTGCATCAGCTATCTTGTTTGTTGTGCCCTTTTGTGCTTAATAGTCAAGGTATAGGATTGTAGGTATTTAACCTACTTTAGGTGCCTCTGGTTCAACTTCTCTTGCCCATTGAGAAAACTAAGGGCATGGTTGTCAATGAAAACTACAAACTCTTTGGGAAGAAAGTAATGACACCACTTCTTCAATACTTGCACCATGGCATACAAATCCAAGTCATATGTGGAGTACCTTTGCTTAGCTTAATTCAACTTCTCTAAGAAGAAGGATATAGGATGACCCTCTTGGCTTAAACTGCCCCTATTGCCCTTTGGCTAGCATCACATTCTACTATAGACAATTGATTGAAATCAGTCAGTCTAAGGGTTGGCAGCTCTGCTATCTTAGCCTTCAACAATTCAAATCCCTTATTGGCTTCCTTTGTCCACTTAAAATAATATTTAATCCCTCCTTTGATGGTGTTGAATATAGGACAACAAACATGGCTAAAGTTTCTCACAAACTTCCTATAAAAAGATGACATTCCATGAAAACTCCTAACATCACGTATGCCCCTAAGTGTAGGCCAATTAAGTATTGATTCTACCTTACTTGGATCCATCTTTAAACATCCTTGATAAATAACAAAACCAAGGTAAACTAACTCTATTTTCAAAAACTCACATTTTTCAAGGTTGATCTTGAGTTGAGCCTCCTTCAACTTCTTCAAGACCATCTCCACATGCTTAAGGTGTTCCTCCTTGGACCTACTGAATATCAAAATGTCATCAAGATACACAATAACAAATCTACTAGTAAACTCAACTAAGACTTCATTCATTAGCCTTTGAAAGGTACTAGGTGCATTGGTGAGGCCAAATGGCTTCACCAACCACTCATATAGGCCTGCATTGGTTCTAAAGGTTGTCTTCCATTCATTACCAGGTCTGATTCTTATCTAATGATAACCAAAATTCGATTCCACCTTAGTAAAGTAGCTTGCTCCACCTAGATTGTCCAAAGGTCCTCAATCCTTGGCATGGGAAACCGGTATCTGATAGTGATCTTGTTGATTTCTCTTGAGTCAGTGCAAATCCTCCATTTTTCTCCTTTTTTAGGCAATAATAGAGCAGGAACAACATGTTGGCATTCTACACTCTTATGAGAATAGTTGATGTTGTCATTGATGGCAACCAACTGGCAAGAAAACTGGCAGATACTAGCACCGGCAATAGACTTCTACATACATCGGCAGGCACTTCACTGGCACTGGCAACGACAACAATGCATACCGGCACTCAGGCCGACATGGAATAAACTTTTGTTTATTGTTTTGTAATGTAATTATCTTTTATAAAATATGACATGGTATATTTTAAAAGACTCATATATGTATGAGATCTTATAGGTCATTTTTGTAAGTAGATGATTAAGAAGAATAAGGCAATTTTGTATAAGGTGATATAGTTGACACCGAAGGTTTTGGTTATTGACTAAGTTTAAACCGGTACTGAACTTGGCATGAGAGATGTTGTTTTGAAGCAGTACATTGTATTGGATTTTGATAATCCATTTTGTAGTCAGTGTGACTCTTTATTGAGCAGTGAGCTCTAGGTTGTTGGCCTCCCTGCATGTGCAGGCCCCTATTGTAAGTAGTATTTATTCATTAGCCAGTCAGTAAATATTGTGGGTCGTAAATCCCACCAAATTTTTTCCCACATCAGGTTTCCTCGTTAAATATCTTGTGTTATGGTGTGTTTTCTATGTAGTCTCTGTTATTCTTATTTGCTGCATTAATTCTTATTTACCGGTACACTATTTTGGGATGCAAAGTTTTAAATAAGTATAAATATTTTGCTAACCAGTTAGACACTGATTCACCCCCACCCCCCCCCCCCCTCTTAGTGTCTTTGGGACTGTCATTAATTCTAACAATTGGTATCTGAGCCTGGTTCTCTTTTTTCAAAATCCTAACAACTTGAGGAAGATTCTGACACTGGCACAGATGGAGAACTTAAGAAAACAGTTGGAATGAGCTCTTGAAGATTTTGATGCCAAGAAATTGAAGAATATCAAACTTGAAGATGATCTAAGGACTGCATAGGAATTCATTAAAGGACTTCAAGAGAACTTTCCTATAGAACAAAATAAAATAAAAGAACTTCATGAGAAGATGCATAAAGATGATGATGAAAAAGGAACTCTTAGAGACATTGCAAACAAGCTGAGACAAGAAAACAATGGTATCAAGAATGAAATGCAAGATATGACTATGAGGTTATGTAAATATACTGAAGATAGGAAGAATAATGAAGAAGACTTGGCTAGGAGACTTAATGATGCTGGAAATGGAAATCCAAGACTTGGTCATGAAAATGATATGTTGAAGACACATCTGATTCACATGCAACATGATAAAACTGAGCTTATGAGACAAGTTGGAATTCTGTAAAATGAGTTGGCTACTGCAAATAAACACAAAGACAAATTCAAAAAAAGTTCAGAGGAGCTTGATGACATGTTGAAAAGTTAGAAGCCTAATGGAGATACTAATGGACTTGGATTTGAAGTTGGAGAAAGTTCTGGTACTGCAAACAATCAAGATTAGAACAAACCGGTAAGAGAACTTAATGCTTATAAATTTAATGGAAAATGTTTCAATTGCAACAAATATGGTCATAGAGCAAATCAGTGTAGATTTAGAAATCATCAGAATACAAACTCACCCACCAATCAATGTTGGAAACGCAACAAAGTTGGTCATAATTTAGAAAATTGTAGAATTAATGTGAAATGTTATGTTTGTGGAAGATTTGGGCACCTATCTAATCAATGCAGATCACAAACCGGTCAAGGATATTGAAAGGCTATTCAAAGGAATAATGTGACTTGTTATGCTTGTAACAAGATTAGACATATTGCAAAATTCTATAGAAGTTATAATGCACCAGCAAACAATATGAGATCTAGCTTGAAGGGAAAAGAGAAGGTAGAAGAAGTAAAGCAAGAATTTTCTAAACAGTGGACTAAGAAAATAGATCAGAGAATTGATGAAACTATATCTTCACTAGTAGAATAGAGTAATCCTCCATGGGCAGGAGATTCTTCATCTAACTGAGGAATAATCCCTTGGGGGTATGGCAGCGAATTGAAGATCATGCATTCTACCCTCGGTTGATGGTGAGAAGATACATTTCTTCTTTATCGGCAGGTGTGTTAAGCTCTCACTTAACCGACGAGTATTTAATGATGTTTTAAAGAACTTTTTGGCTATAAAGCACCGAGAAACCCTCATTTAAAACTCACTGAGCATTCAAAATTTATATGAGCAGGGAATCAAGAAAACGCATTAAAGGCGAATCTAAGAAGTGTTTTTCAATCATTCAACAAACATCTGGATAAGAGGTATTTTTCATAATGGTTGCTTCATCTTTTGTTCCTAAAATTATTCTGAACCTTACCATTGTGGAGAATGTCAAACACCCTAGGCCCATTTTCAAAATAATTCCTGAGATTCTGAAGCAAGACGACTCTGTAGGAGCTTTTTAAAAAATACCCAAGGGTGTAGCATTTGCAGAAGACCCTAGGATTTACATACATTTCAATATAGAAGATCTAGGATCTGAGGAGTTAATGAAAATTTTTAATAAGGTCATTTGAGATGAACATGGAATTGTTAAACCCAAACACAAGATTGTGGAAACTTTAGGTTTTGTGGAGATACTGAATATCCCTCAATTTCCAGAGGAAGTAGTAAGGATTGTATTAACTAGAGAACATGGATAATTCTTATGGTTGGATTATGTTTGTAAGATAACCCAACAAGCAATTAGGGCAGTTACTGGTTTACCCTCAACCGGTAGTAGACCTGATAAGACAAAGAATATTCCCAACAAAATGGTGACAAGCTTAACAAGAGCAACATCTGACAATAGATCACTTAGAGTAAATGACATTAAGGACATTAATGTGAGATATTAAGTATGGTCCTTGGATACAAATCCACACATGCTAACAAACTTAATTCTGTTTCTAGTCTTTGTATTTACAATGCACATGAAATGATAAACAACTATGCTAAGATAGATGTGTAAGAATGGTTAAAAGATGAGCTTATTGATAACCTGAAAAAGATCAAGGGAGACAAGAAGGGTACTTTCCTCTTTAGAAACCTTCTGGTATGTTTGATGCTATATTTCACCAAAGTGATCCTCGGTACAGGACCTAAAGACTTTGGTTATGATATACCAGTAGGGAAAAAACTATAGGAAGATTTTATCGGCATGGGAACTGATAGAGATAACAACATAACAGATTACTTTAAAACTTTCCAATCTAAGATGAGAGCTATGGAAAGGATTCCTCAAAGTATAGTTGAGAAATATGACAAGGAAATTTGTTTTGTCAATAAAAGAGATGAAACTTGGAGGGAAGCAGTAAGCCCTAGAACTATTTGGGTTACTTAAATGGGTTATGTGATTGATCTACATGTTCTGGAAATGAATGAAAAAGAATTGCTTGATACACCAAGAGAACCATCTAAAGAATTCTTTGGAAATGCAGAAACCATAGAGAGTAAAGTGTCTATGCAGAAAAGGACTAAGAGAAGAGAAAATAGATTAGGAATGCATCCAAGAAATTAAAGGAAATGATAGAAAATGTCATGAACCTTAGTGGCATATTGGCTAGTGAGCTTGAAGGACTTCAACCACAGGCACATATTTCATCGGTTGACACATCTTCTAACAGTGACAATGGGAAGGTAGCTGAATTTAAAAGAGTGGAAAGGAAGAGAAAACCCTCACCAGTACCCTTTCCTTCTCCGAAGAAAACAATAACATTAAGGAAGAAGCAACAGGCGATTAGGGAACCAAAGAAGAAACTCACACCCAAGAAGAAAAAGACACCGGCAAACCCCAAATTGAATGACTTACTGAATGAGATATTTGAGGAGGGTAATTTGTCTAATGTGAATAAATGGTATACTTCTTCAAATGATACTGATAGAAACACTATTGAAGAAAGCATTATTCTTCATTTAGACATTTATAATAAAGTTTTGATTGAATTTGTTGAGGAGCTACCAAATGATCTCTACATGAGACTAGAAGCTAAAAGGCTATTAGTGATGGAATTAGACAAGAAATTGAAAGTTGAAGCACTCTTGGCAGTTCACCCGGTTAACTCCAAAGAAGAAATTGATGAACTTATTTCTGAGGCTAATCGATCAGTGTTTTCTAATGGACACCAGCAGGTAAGCTTGATGGCTAGAAGAGTGAAGGAAATTGCTGATGAAACAGCGAACAATTGGGATATATTTTTTGTGGAGAAAGAAAAACAAGAGGAAATGAATAGACCTAAGAATAGATTTAAGGTTTATCAAAAGGACAAAGGTAAAGGAAAAATTGGTGGAGTTCCAAACATTAAGATTACTGACAATCTTCCATCCCCACCTTTGGAAACTGCACCAGTACACTCAGAAGATCCATCAGTTATTGACACTGAAGAAATAAGACATGATGATACTAATCCTAAATCAGAGATACTTTTTACAATGAATGTGGATACTCAAGAGGTAAACATTGTTGTGGATAAGGATAACTCTGAAGCTAAGGTAGACAATGTTGACAATAGCAACATGGTAGAGAAATAGGTACAAACTGTTGAAACTGAGACATCAACACAAATAGAGCAACTAGCAGAGAAACAAACTGAGGCAGAGGTGCACACTGAGATAGAGAAACTGGCAATCATAGAAACATTGAAATAGTTTGAGAAATATTTAAAGGTTGAAATGCAAACGTAGACTGATCCACCAGAGGAAAATGCAAGCAAAATGGATACATCTGATGGAAGCAAAGAGGTGATAAAGATGATTGGTTAGACATCCAGCACATCTACAGGTGAATTCAGACCTACCAATTTTACAGAGGTACTTTTGGATTCAATCAAGATGATAACGAATTGCAATGAATTGTCCTACAAGGCAATTGAGAACACATTACCTATTCTTAAGTTGATTGCACCAAATTGTAACATAGATCATATTAAGGATTATTTACATAAATTGGATACATTGTCCAAATATATTGTTGATAATGTAATAACCATTGATAAAGTGAATGAGGACACAATTAAGGAGAGAGTTGAAAAAGAGAAAAACACTTTCTTTGAAGACACTATAAAGAAGTGTACAGGACACTTGAATACATTATTACTGGTACTTAACTCTACAATTTTGGAGTACAAGGAGCTATATAGGGAAACATACAAACCTCGCCTTTTGATAGAGGACATAGATGAGGAGATCAGAAAAACATAGAAAGAAATTGATGACATAACTGATAATATAATTGGTTCATCCGGACATATATCATTTTTTGAGCAGGAAATGGCAGTTTTTGAGGAGAAGTTAGAGAAACTTGAGAAAGAGAAGGCAAGGATAAGGTCAAATGCCCAGGAACTTAAAAATAAACTTGGTCCTAAGTTGGACAATCTTATCACTCAGGGAATTGAAATCTCTAAGGCATTAGTTCAAGGAGATTGATCACCGGAGGAACACATGCATTATCTCACCGGTATGATCCAACAAACTGAGGCAACTTTGAATGATGGCAAAAGGTTTATGCAAAGTCTAAATTTAGTTTTGGCATATATTTTTCACATTGTAACCAACCGGTTATAGACTTTGAGGTGAATTTTTTGCACTCGTTTGATTATTTTTGACAACCTTTGTCATTGATGTCAAAGGGGGAGTAGTGGAGAGAAAAATACTTATACAAAGGAGATCACTTGCTCAGGGGGAGCACATCTTTTTGAAATGTTTTTGGACTTCAGTTTTTGGAAACAGTTTTTGGATTTTTCTCATGAGTGTTGCCATCAATGCCAAAGGGGGAGATTGTTGGCATTCTACACTCTTATGAGAATAGTTGATGTTGTCATTGATGGCAACCAACTGGCAACCAACCGGCAGATACCAGCACTGACAATAGACTTATACATACATCGGCAGGCACTTCACTGGCACCGGCAACAATGCATACCAACACTCAAGATGACATGGAATAAACTTTTTTTATTGTTTTGTAATGTAATTATCTTTTGTAAAAGCCGACATGGTATATTGTAAAAGGCTCATATATGTATGAGATCTTATAGGTCATTTTTGTAAGTAGATGGGGAAGAAGCATAAGGCAATTTTTTATAAGGTGATATAGTTGATAGCAAAGGTTTTGGTTATTGACTGAGATTAAACCAGTACTGAACCTGGCCTGAGAGATGTCATTTTGAAGCAGTACATTGTATTGGATTTTGATAATCCATTTTGTAGTCAGTGTGACTTTTTACTGAGCAGTGAGCTCTAGGTTGTTGGCCTCCCTACATGTGTAGGACCCTATTGTAAGTAGTATTTATTCAATGGCCTGTGAGTAAATATTATGGGTCACAAATCCCACCGAGGTTTTTCCCACACCGGGTTTCCTTGTTAAATATATTGTGTTATGGTGTGTTTTCTATGTTGTCTCTATTATTCTTATTTGCTGCATTAATTCTTATTTACCAGTACACTATTTTGGGATGCAAAGTTTTAAATAAGTATAAATATTATGATAACCGGTTAGACACTGATTCACCCCCCCCCCCCCCTCTCAGTTTCTTTGGGACGATCATTGATTCTAACACAACACATGGACTCAAATGCTTCTTGATAAACCCTTTGTCTAAGATTTCTTGCATTTGTTTGGCGATCTCTTCATTTTGACTAGGTGTCATTTTATAAGCCACTTTGTTAGGTAGATTTGCCCCTGGTATCAAGTCTATTTGATGATTCACATCTCTCATTGGAAGAAAATAATCGGGCATATCATCTCCTACAACTTCCACATATTGTTTTAGTAAACCTTGCACTTCTTGAGGCACTTCACTCATTGGATCTGCCTTAGCTTCATCTTTAGGCTTCAACACTATAGCATGGACTTGATGACCTTGATTTAACACCTTAAGGAACTCTTTTCCTCTCATCAGCATCACACTTGATCCTACTTTGTTTTCTTCCTTTGGATCGGGTAATGGATCCATCTGATACTTCTTGACATTCTTGGTGATGAGATAGTTGTTCTTTTCTGCATCATGATTGGCTCTCACATCATATTGCCATGGATGGCCCAACAGAAAATGACAAGCATCCATAGGCAATATGTCACATACTAGTTTGTCTTTATACTCACCAATTTAATTCCACCCATGGTTGCTCATCAACTAGGACATGTTGACCCCGATTGAGCCATGATACCTTGTAAGGAGAGAGGTGAGGTAATCTTTTCAGTTTGAGCTTATCCACCATTTCAACTGAGACAATATTCTCTATGGAACCTGAATCCACAATCACCTTACAAATTTTCCCATGTGATTTACAAGTGGTCCTAAATAAACTTTTCCTTTGTGGTGGCTCTTGAGCTTGGGGTATCTTAAGCATTGTTTTTATCATCATTAAGTTTTATCCATCTATCACTGGCCTTGCCTTGCTGATTGGAGAGGTCTCACTCTGAGTGTCCTCCTCTTTCACTAATTGAGTCCTTCTTCCACCCATGTATGAGTTTGATGAACTTGAGTCTTTTCCTGGGCACCTACTCATTGTATGTCCAACTTGATTGCAGTGATAACACCTACCGGTGAAGACTGTGTTTCCTCTTCCTGAGTTTCCAAACCTGCCCCTAAAATTGCTTCTTCCTCTAAATGTTCCTCTTTGTGAGTCCTCACTTCCTTCTTGGCTTTGCTTCTCTTCATTTCTTGATGTATGCTGCCATCTACCAAAGGTTCCTCTACCTCTGAAATTCTTACCATCTCTATGTTTCTATTTTTTTTTCACTTCTCCTCTTGATCTTTTCCTCTGCCCTTAAGGCCAATTGAAAACACTTAAGAACAGTATTTGGTGTGAGGATACTTATCTCATCTTGTATGTTTTTTCTAAGGCCATTCATGTACCTGGCTAATTTCTCCACTTCATTCTCATGCTTCCTAGCCTCAAACTAAGTTTGTGGAATTCTTTAGTGTATGCATTGACATCTAGTTCCATTTGTTTTGGATTTTGCAGTCTCTTGTGGATTTGAACTTTATAATCCCCTAGTAGGAATTGAGCCTTAAGCCTTATCTTCATAAGCTCCCATGAAGTTATCTTCTTCTTACCTTCTTGTATCCTTTCTTCTTGCATCATGTTTCACTAAACTAATGTTGATCCTCTCAATCTTGACTTGGCCACATTGACTATTTTCTCCTCTGCTACCTCCTTATAATCAAAATAATTATTTAGGGCCTCTATCCAATCTGTCAACTCTTCTCCATTAAGATTTCCTCCATAGGTGGGTAATCCATCCAAATTATCCTTGGAGATAGATTTGACTACATTCAAGAATAGCTTTTGATCTTGAGGCATTGCTAGTGCTGCTTGTTCTTCTCCATCTTCCTCTTCTTCATATGTCTCATCTCCCCATTCTCTCTTAACCTTCCCCTTCTCCTTCTTAACATCTCTGGTTTCTTTACTTCCTTTTACATCCTTCCATCCTTCTATCATCTCTGCCACCATCTATCAGATGGCTTCTGGAGTCATTGCCTTTAGAGGCATTGAACTTGATTTTGATTCTTCACAATCTGACATACACCAAATCTTTCAAAGAATGGTTTTGATACCACTCTAATGCAGAGAGTCTTGGATCTTTTCCTATTCACCTTCTTGGTTTCTTGGCTTACTCAACCCTCTAACTCCTCAAGCCCATCCAATGGCACTTGATTGGGGTTTTGTTGTCTATAGCTCCAAGGTCTAATCCATTTTGGCTTTCCTCCAAGGTATAGCCACTGACCTTAGACAATCAACTCCTCCTATTGAGTTTGCCACCTCAATCTCTACACACCACTCCTAGGGCTCCAACAACTCTTGCGAGGATCACAACACACCAACTCCTACAATGGGTTCAATATGCATTTAGATAGTGCCTTTGAAGTATTTTAGGGGTTTTAGCACCTTTGGTCCCATCTCCAAGCTTTTCCAACCTCACTTTGACTCTATCGGTTACAAATAGACCTAATTCAATTAGCCCTCTTATACTAGTTTTCAGGGATTAGTTGCATACAATACTAAGTTGCATACAATACTAAAGAATTGCATCTAGGTTTTCCATACAACTATGGGAACCAAAACTGCCCTATTTTCAAGGGTTTAGGCCTACCCGGGTGACTAGGAAAGATGTCTTTGGAAGGCTTCACCAGTCAAATCACCTACTCAAATCAATTGAGGATTATTGAAGGGTTTTCATATATCTTTCAAACCATGGGTTCATTTCCCTTCAACCAATCCACACGTGCTCAGAATTGGCACATCATCTACTGTCCTAACTCACTAACTCCCAACAGTGAGCCTAGGGTTTCATTGTAGCTCCTCCACCAAGGCCTGTAAAACAAAAAAATCTACTCTAAACTTATGTATAGACCCTAACCTATCATTCCACTTTATTTCAAAAGGTGTCATCAATGGATGCTCAGGTTAGAGCCATTTTACCCTTAACCCCTACTTTGTAAGGGTTTTACACCTAGTCACAGAGAATGGATGATACCTCTACAACTAAAGATAATCAAACTTGCCAAACAAACTTATTAGAAAGGAGATTCAATAAAATCTCATTCCCTCCAATGATATCCTTCTGTCAAGTCCATACTGGACCATACCAAAGCAACAAAAATAAAGAAAACTGTCAAAACGGTGAACCAAACAAGATTTCTTGAAAACACAAAACTTGTTCTTGCATTCCAGATTCTCCAACCCATACAATGACAAAGAAGACCATCAGACTCCAAAGAATATCTTGTATACCTACCATCCAAAGGCCTCCTTGAAGTAATCTCCTCTCTAACCTCCTGATACCAAGCATCTGATGGAAGTGCATTGAGAATACAGTTCCTCAAATCCACCCTAAGAACCACTACTAATACCTCATACCTCTTGCGGCTCAATACATCTGCTACCACATTCTCCTTACCTTGTATGTACTTCACCTTGAAGTCATTCTCACATAAAACTCCATCCAAAGCGGCTACCTAGCATTCACATTTGGTTGCGTGAAAATATACTACAAACAGCGATGATCCTTGTGATACTCAAATCGATGCCCAAGAAGGAAATGCCTCCATCTAACCAATGCATGAACAAGTGAAACTAACTCTAGATCATGAGTGGGATAGTTCAACTCATGATCTTTGATTTTACGTGACTCATAGGCAATCACATGTCCATCCTACATGAGAACTACTCCAAGGCCCTCCAAAGATGCATCTGTACAAAACACAAAGTCACCCAAAGGATCAAGAACTGCTAAGATAGGTGCACTGGTCAAACACTCCTTTACAATCCAAAAGTTTTTCTCACACCGCTCTAGCCAAATAAACTTCTTCCCTTTCCTCTAAATAGAAGTGATAGGATGTGCAATCCTGGAGAAATCATGAATAACCCATCAATAATAGCCTACAAGGCTCATAAAGCTACGCACCTCACCATATTAGTGGGCGCTGGCCAATCCACAATCACATGAATCTTAGAGGGGTCCACTGCGATACCCTCTCCTAAAATCACATGGCCAAGGTATTTCACCTTAGACTGGAAAAACTCACACTTCACCACATTGGCATACAACTGATTCTCACAGAGACACGATAAGACTAGCCACATATGCTCCTCATGCTCCTCCTTTGTCCTTGAATAAATCAAAATATCATCTAGGAACATGAGAAAAAATCTATCAAGATAGGTCCTGAACACTCCATTCATCCAACTTATGAAAACCGATAGAGAATTCGTCAACCCAAAAGGCACCACTGTGAACTCATAATGGCCATACCTTGTGCAAAAAAGTGTACGATGAATGTCTACCTCATGAATCCGTAACTGATGATACCTAGATTTGAGGTCTATCTTAGAGAAGACCTTTGCATCCTTAATCTGATCAAACAAATCATCGATCCTCGGCAAAGGATAACGGTTCTTCACCATCACCTTATTCAATTGTCTATAATCGATGCACAACCAAATAGATCCATCCTTCTTCTTTAGAAACAACACTGGTGCACCCCAAGGCGATACACTAGGCCCAATGAATCCCTTTGCCAACAACTTCTTAAGCTAAAATCTCAACTCACTCAAGTCCTAAGTGGTCATCTGATAAGGAGCCTTAGATATAGGCTCTACTACTGGAATCAAATCAATTCTGAAATGAATGTCATGCTTAGGAGGCACACCTAGAATCTCACTCAAGAATAAATCTGAGAACTCTTGCGAAATAGGATGATGAGCAAAGACATCATCTCGACTCTCACTCTCATCCAACTCATCCACTTTGACTACAAAAAGATAAGTACCCTTGCGCACACAGCGCTTTATTCTACATTGTGGAAATCATGCGAAGAGAAATAGGTCATTGAATACCTACTACCTCCACACTCTTCCTTCTATCATCCAAACACTGTACTCTCTTACCCCAACAATTAGTCCTATCCAAATGAGACTCAATCCAATCCATACCTAACACCACTCCATAGGATCCCAAAGATAAAACATTAAGATCCATCGAGGTAGAGAGCATACAAAACTCCAAAACAAAACCATGTGCAAGAGTATCTACGACCACCTTGGATGCCATGGCCAACTCAACCTACCACCTTTCAGCCTGCTTTGCCACAACAAGCCCGCATCTCTTCACTAAAGAAGGAGAAATAAAAGAATCAAAAGAACCTAAATCAAATAATATCGAGCAAGAGATACTACCTATCTCACCTGTAGTCTCAAAAATGGTGCCTTGATGCTCTGATGCTCAGCCTAATGATTAGCAATCACCACAAACACATGATGGGATCTACCTGCATCACCAATTGTAGGCTCTGAAGTTGTGGGTCTCTGTCTTGACATCTATGTGGATCTCTAAGGGCACTAAGATGCATAGTGACCTAACTAACCACAAGTGAAACAACTCCCTCTAGTAAACCTTGAGCAATTGGAGGGGCACTAGACTACTGCACACTGCCTCTACTAGACTATTGAACACTCTGTGTTGGCTAAGATGGCACTGATCACCTATCAGTAACTGATCGCCTATCACATTGTCTATCATGATCTTTGTCCTGCTGAGATCTAGCACCTTGAGATACACTCTAACTCTGTGCAAACTTCTTCCAAGCTCACTGTCTACCCTTGAAAGCTGAAGGATAGCTCCTAGAAAATCCTAAACCCTGTGATTGTGTACCTCTCACATCTGCTCCTATAGCCAGAGCACTCACAGACCTTGCAATTGTTGATCCTCCTGTTGATAACCTCTCCACAACTAGTCATGCCTTCTCTACTTCTATCTTCATAGTCTTGGGTTCGAAAACCCAAACATCACCACCAATGCGGTCATTAAGACCTCTGATAAAATGTTGCACAATCATCGCATCATCATTTGCTATACCTGAATACTACCCAACCTCAAATAATCTCTTCTCATATTTCTCAACTATCATATCCCGCTGCCTCAAATAATGTAATTCATTAGCCCTACGTTGTCTCCAAAGATCTGACAAGAACTGAGCATAGAAACGCCCTAGGAATAACTCCCATGATACTGTCGCGATATCAAAATGGAGCTTCTACTCCTCCATACGCCACCAAGTGGAAGAAAAATCTTGAAGATGCATAATCGCACACCTAACCTTGGTGTTACTACCATATAGATGCATGGAAAAACACCTACCCAAGTCAACCAACCAAGTCTCCACCACCAATCCACTCTCAAAACCATCAAAAGTAGGGGGACACGACCTAAGGAGATCTCTCATATGACCAGCTACAGTCGCATTCTGATCCAATACAACATCCACTCTCCTACAAGGTGAAAATGAACACTCCCTCTCACACTCCTGATACTCAGCTCTATCCTCATGACTTGAATGATGAGACTCCTCTTGATGATTCTCTTTCTGCCTTGGACCTAGACAGACAAGAAGATTATGTAGTGTTGTATCTAGTTGTGGATTCGCATCACCTCCTCCATGATCCTGCTGCTAATGCTCCTCGTGGTGTGACTCTTCAGAAACCTTAGGATGAGGATTCTAATGATTACCCATGCAACCACCATGACCGCAGCCACAACCTCTACCTCTAGTAGGCATCTTGTCTAAACAAGATGCAAAAGAGTCTATGAGCTAAAATTTAGGGAAAATAAGCAAAGACTAACAAGCAGGGATACACCGTTAGGGTACCCATGCTAACATGTGCTAACACGCACAATGGGCTCATATGAAACCAGAGTACCCAATGTATGAACATGGGCTCTGATACCCTATGTAATTCCTGACAAAATACCCTAGAGAAATAATCAAAATTCTACTAACAAATGAAAAAATTAAAACCATCCATAACACTATGATAACATTAACATAGATCAACATAGCATAATTTATTTTGTAAGACCGTATAAAAGTACATGTATGAAAGCATAAATCAACATTATGCAAATGAAGTAATTCTATCAAACTTATCCCCAATTATATTCTTGTAACATAATCATTCCCTAGGATAGCTTAACGTCACTACTTGACATCATCTCATTACTACATTTGCCTAACTAGAAGGTCATATTTATCATCCTCTAACCATTTACTTTTATGCACCTAATCATCATTACCATTTAAGCATAGGTCATTCTCATGGTATACTCTAATACAACATTATACAAATCATTTAATCTCTGATATCAATGATCACCTAGTTACTCAAGAAAATATATATGCTATCTAATCCATTTCTACTATCATTAATTCTAAAACATAACATAATACTAACCATCTCATAATTGCAATGCAACTCAAATACATATAAACTATTCCATTTCACAAAGATTATTTAAACTCATAACAAACATCTGTTACATCATGAAATAGTCATAGATCTATATCTAATTCCAACACCAAGTCCTATTATGATTTTCTTCTTCAAACTCATGATAATACCATATACAAGAACACATCATTTCTTTTACATATACATTTCATTATAATACAATGTATTCTCTTCCAAGAATATAGAAATCAGCTTCGGAGTCAATCACATGAAGAATCCATGAATCCACGCACACAACAACAAGGAAATTATCCCAATGGAAGAAGGCAATCAACCACCCGACCATGTGGAACCAATAAAGGAACCACCCCCCGTGCTAGGAGATGAAAAATTTTCCAACTCACACTCAAGACCTAACCTAACACCTATCAACTAAAGGATACAACATGACTTCATAAGACCCAAATATAAGAATGCAACACCAAATTACAACACATGGCTAAATCAATGCAATTAACCAACAAAGGAAAATCAATAAATCAAGGCATATGGAAAATGGATACATGTGGGGTAGAGTGTCATCACATGCTAACCTCATGTGGCATCCGTCTCCACCTTGGAGTTACTCAAGGGAGATCAAGTATACCGCTCCAATAGTCTTCCCAATCTAGGATCCAAAAAAAAACCTCCTTGGGTACGTCCAATTTGGGACTACAATATCATATTCTTTATCTTGATTAGATGTATTCCTAAATACCTAACCCAATAATAAATTATTATTATGTTATCAATTGCAATTATACCATCAAATCTTCATGTGGTTCCATAGGTTTAGACCCCTTTCGTAGAGATCTAGTACTCACAACCTAGGTCCAACACATGCAAGAGCCCACTCCCCCATCCATGAACCAAGGCCATAAGGTAAATATACATCCATATTACATTAAAAAAAACATCATGAATTCTCAAAAGAGATATAATAAGAGATACCACAAACTAAGCAAAAGAGTCTCATAAACCAAGCTCATAGAAATAAGCCTTCACCAGAACAACCATACAGATAAGCCAATCATGGATACAAACCATAAAACATATAAAGATGACATCAAATTCTAAATGGTGAGGCATAACACATCCCACTAGAGCCATACTAGTAATCTCTCAACAGCGAGGCATTCTGCCTCTCAGCGGAGCCACATATCACACATAAAATACCTCAATGGTAAGGCATGAACCCTCTTACCAGAGCACATGAAGAATAATAAGGAATAAAAATACATCATAAAAAACTCCATTAATGTCAACATAGACTACACAAGCCTCTAGAGTAAACCCACAATCCAAAAATGTAAAAAAATAGGCTTAAAACTGACTTTCGGATACGCTCGGGATAGTTCAGCGCCCCTAATTCCTAGGATAGAGCCCTTGGTAGGTAACCTATAATTTTTGGTACTTACCGTGGATTTTTTGGTTCATTCTACGGAATTTTTGGTCTCTAGGCTTCCATCTGCAAATCAAGACCTCCTACACCCTTGGTATGTTTATCAGCACTTCTGGTATGAATAGTGGCATTCCTAGGGGTGTATGGTGGCATCCTTGGTTTTTCCCATAGAACCCCTGGTCCAAACCATAACTGTTTTGGGTATTCTCATGGTGTTTTTGGGAGAATTGCCTAAAATTGAGCATTTCTAAGACACAAGGCTTAGGTGACCAAAATGGACCTCATAATGCATACAGAGGGTCTGAGACATCCAAATACTTACTGAGACAACAAATATACCAAGTACACAGTCACTGCAAAAATTTGTATAAAGGAATCCTTCTCCCATAGAGCAAAAACTGAGGTTTAGGAAGCTAAATTGGTCAAGAGAGAACAAAAATAGGTTGCAAACACTCAAGGGAGACTCAAGAAAGATAAATAGAGACTAATTGCAGCCAATGAAATTGATTTAATGTGTCTACACATTCACATTGAAATCACAAAGAACTTACAGAGATGAAACAGGAAACTAGTTTCCAAAATGATGCTCAATAAAGGGAGATTTGTAATCAACTCAAGAGAAAACACAAACTACAATCTTTGACCAAGTTCCAACATTCATAGAAATAAAATATATATCCAGGAATAGAGAAAACACGAAGAACTCCCAACAATACAATTTCCAGAAAAGTAAAACCATTGGAATGCAAATTTCACATAATCAATACATCATCAGAAGGGATTTAAACTACTGCAATTCACCAAATCAATTTCCCCAAACAATATTTTCCAGACACTGCAACAAATATTTTTAGAAACAAAATACATAATGCCGGCAAATAGAACCAACCTAGAAAAAGAGGAAACAAGTTGAAAACGGAAGGTACAATCCAAATCCAGCAAAAACCTTTGACAAAATGAATCCAACGCCAAATGCAGAATCTCCAAAATCCAAATCTTCAAAGCTTCAGAAATTTTCCAACCCCCATAAATGCACAAGAAGCTCGATAAATACAAAAATTAATTAAAAAATTATATTGGAAGCCGACTAATGAAAATATTTCAAAAATCTATATTATTCACCTAACCTATATAGTTTCAAGGTAAATATTATTTCATTGATATAATTTACCTACCTATTAATATTCAACCAATCATATGCAAGGGTAGGTAATATATATTCATTTTGCAATTACCGATAAACACAATTTATAATAATACATTAAATAATAGTAATTCATGACACATAATAATCAATTAAAAGCATAAATCCTTAGAAATAGGAACCCACTTAAAAATATAAAATCAAATCTCAAATGATAATAAATAAATTCATAAAGTCAACAAATCTAAAAATCAATAATAATTAAATAAGGCTTAACAACAGTAAATAAATAAATATAAATAGATTGCTCAACAATAAATCAAAATAATAAATATTATCAAATAATCAATAATCCTTAAATAAATAAATAAATATTCAACAATAAAATAATAAAAATAAATAATAATTTCATAATGGATAAACCATCAAATAATAAATAAACCAATCATTAAAATAATTAAATCTCACCAATCATAAATATCCATCAATAAATAGATAATTGATGATTAGAAGTATACCATGATTAACCAATTAATCGATCAAATCAAAACTTACAACCTAATAATTAAACAATCACACATAACCACATAAACATAGATTCTAATCCACTTACGCCAATACACAATACTCTTGCATTGTGGTGCAATCGACAAGGTACACATGTTAGACCTAGAGTGTGTGAGGGAAACTATGTCATCTCTGACAACTTGTCATTGGGATAAAAACACGCTCACACCTATGGAGATAGGTGGAGTCAATATCTAGTGCCTGCAAACCTACATCAAAGACCAATGCAGCATATATGATATATATATAAATAGACAAGTGATAGAGAATCATGATGACATATCATGCTCATAATGAGTGATATGGCATCGTCTCTACTCATGAAGACAGCCACACAATATGATAACAAAACAACACATAGAATCATCATCATGAAATAGGATTAGTATCATCCTAAATCGCATAATCCATGTAAACAATGATCCTATGTAAATCCACGAGTCATATAAATCCATCCAACAAGGTGATACTATATATCAACATCCACAACAATCATACGTCATATAATAAGTCTTGCATCATCCATCACAAAATCTCAATCATAAAGCATCATAACAGATAACATGAATCCACATAAATTCCTAGTATCAAAGATACCATCCAAAGTAGCAGAAAAGACATAAACAACCATCATAAGTCTAAATAAGTCTATCAGTACGTAAATCAAAATGCAAGTCTAGGAGGGACACTACAAGTTATAGATTGGGAGAGTGTTTGGGATGTTCATGTCTATCTTCAATTCATATGGTTCGTGATTTGGTGATCCGCAAGTTATATTTCTAGTCCCAGTTGCTACTATTTGAGTGTTCTTGAGCATCAGCGTGTTGATCGATTAAGATTTGACTAAGTGGTATTGTTGAAACTATTGCGGATGGTTCTAACATTCTTGTTGGTGTTTCCTAATCATGTTCTATTTGTTTTGCTAGTTTGCATTGATCATTGTGCTTGTTATTGAAGATCTTATGGGTCCAGTGATGTTTTTCGTACTATGCAACATTTTCGGTGGTGTAGCATGTTGTGGATGATCTTGGCGGGATTTTTGGTGGGATTGTGTGTTCGAGGATTTGATTCGGGTCCATGTTATATCGACAACAACATTGTATTGGTCTAGTAGTTGATCTATGTATCGTGTGTTGTAATTTTGTAATTAGGTCTTAAGGGTTGATTCGACCTTGTAACCAAGGTTGATGATTTGTATAAATAGGTGTTATATTCATGTAATTTGAGTATGGTGGAAGTGTCTATGTGTTATCAAATAGTGGTGTATGTGCGAACAAGCGAATTCATCTTTTGGTGTTTAGTGTAGAGCAAAGATTGTTACAAGGTAGACAAATGTGCTTAACTAGAAATGTCATCGGGCATTAGAAGATGTTATTCTTTTAGTTCATGTAAACCATATTTTTGTCTAAATCTTTGTAAGGCAGTGAGCCTTCCCTAGGGTTGCAACCTTTGGGGGTATCTTCTTATTTTGAGCAACGAGATCTAGGCAGTGTGCCTAAATGCATTTGCATTCCCCATTGTAATATTTTCACATACTACTAGACAGTATCATCTCATTGTGGGTAGATTCCCACCATGGTTTTTCCCTTAATCGGGTTTTCCACGTCAAAATCTTGATGTTATATGTGTTGTTGTTATTGTGTTTATCTTTGTTGTTGTTGTAGTTGATCAGATTTGAAATTGTGTTTAAATTATTTTAACCGGTGAAAATTGATTCACCCCCCCCCCCCCCCTCTCAGTTTTGTTTCATTATCGTTGCCAACACTTGTAATATGTCCAAAATTGTTGCACTTATAACAAACAACATTGAAATCAAACAAGGGTGCAAGTGTATTTTTTCTCACAAAGTTATTCTTTCTAGCAAGGAACCTTCTACAATCTACTACCTTATGACAAAATTTATTGTGATTAAAATAATAACTAGAAAATGACTAATTGAACCTTGTCTTATATGCTCGCCCTCTTGTATTTTTTCTTTCAGATCTCCTATTCTATTTGTGAACTTGTAGTGTCATAAATTGTACTCATTTAATTATGAGTCCAATTTCACACTCTACTAGCACTCATTTTATTTTTCACATTCCTCTAAGCATTTGCGACCTATTCTTTCCTTAAATCAATCCTCTATTCAATAATATGAGTTGTATCTTACTTTAAAGCTTCAACAAACTCTTATTTGGGTCCTTATTTTAATTGTGCCCTTTATCTTATATCATTTTTAGATTATATGGGTCATACTCTATTTCGAAGTTATAAACACTTTTTTCCCCATCTAAATGTCATCATTCCTAATAAAAATTACAAATATAATGTCAAGGCCCTATTATCTTACTTCCATTAAAATTTAGGCCTAATTTACCAATATGTTCTAGGTTAGCTACAATGTCTAATGCTTTTTGGCAGAAATTTCAAGAGGGTAAAGTTTTAGCGTTGACATTTTAAGAACTATCCTCAAATTTGGGATATGACCATTGTAAGTTGGCCTAGAACTAAAATTACTTTGGCAACCCTATATAAAACATCATCCCTAACTCGTTATCTCATCTACAATCTTCATTTCAAGAGCAATCATTATTCTTGAAGAGAAAATCTGAGTATAAGGAGCGTCAAGCTATAGCAAGGCATCTTCAAATATGTTTTTATGATACAATTTTATGATGATTTATCATGTTATTGGATCAACACATGGAGGAATTATCCTAAAAGAATTGCATCATCAATTGAAGGTATAGTTACTTCAATTAAGCATTTTCATTCAAGCATTTAATTTTGGATTTGGCCTTTACTTACAAAGGTAAGCTTTCTCTTTCCAATAATCATTGTTGTAGGGTTAATTCCAACCTGTTTTTTGACTAATGCAATCCTCTATATAGCCCAACACCATTTTTCCTCTCTTTTTGTGTGAATAGGTTCAAAAACATCTTTCAATTTCAAATTAAGGATATAGGAGCACATTTCAAACAAAGATAGAGAAAGCGAGGCAAATTTTAGAAGAAAATGGGTGGGCACTAACAAATAGTGCCTCTATCCACTTGGACTAAGATGCCTAGCACCATGGTCTAGGTATTTCAGCCTAAGGTTTGACCAAAAGGTGGATTGCAAGCTTCTGAGACTATATGGATTCTTTTTAAGCACCCGAAGAGTTGTTAGGACTAGGGTGCTTATCTATAGTATCTAGTTAGTTTCAGCTTATATTTATATTAAAGGTTCCTCTTTTCATCCCCTTTTTTATTTCTATACATATTAGTTCATTTTGAGACCTATATTTGTCTGTTTAAGCAATTTATTGTCAACTTTGCATCATTTGGCCTAGTTATTGCATGTTTAATTTCCAACCAATCAAACAAAAAAAAATTAAAAACCATAGTACCCAAATCTCCAAAGGCTTTTAAGATAGGCCTAATTGGTTGTACTCTAATGTAAGTGGTGAGATTGGGTTTGATTCCTAATTTTCATGTTTAGATTAGTGAACCCCATTTCCACCGCATTACATTTTGGTGAATCCTAAACTTGCATAACTTCTAATTTTTAGTTTTAAATATAATTTTTGTATAAAAAATTTTAAAATTCATTACATACATTGGTTGAAAATTACTTTGGTTACATTATTGTTAATTAATAGGGCACATGAGTATATTGTTTAATCATAGTGAATGTTATGCATGGAGTTGTTATCTTCTTTTGCTAGTTTAATTTCAAGTTTTATCTAAGATTCTCATGATGTTCCCTTCAATGCATATGACAATAACTTAGATCTTCCTTCTATCCATGGCTATTTTTTACCCTCTCCTAAAATTGGTCCTACCCATAAGGACATTTTTGTGCAAGAAGAGACTATCAACACTTTTTTTAAAAACCTTCCTCCTATGGATGAGGCTTTGAGGAATGATGTTGATCCTTCTCCTAAAATGTACATCCGGTATGATGATATTTTAGTATAAGAGGATGATATCATAAAAACCTTGCTTAATGTCACTCTAATTTTCATACACGACATCTCTCCTAGAGATGAAGCATTCATAGATATTGCTAAGCCCACTCCCAATGTTTCTCCTACTCATGAGGATACCTTGGAGCAAGAGGATGGTGTCATTGCCACTTTCATTCATGCATTCCCTTCTAGTGATGAATCCTTGGACAACAAATAGCCTAATAAAAGATGATTCAATATTATTCATGTTTCCAACCACATAAATGAACATGAGAAGCCTAGGATTATTTCTAAGAAACTAACTAGACATCATGGCTCCATCTTAAACTTTGAAAAATACATGTGTCAAAGAAATAGGATGAAACTAAAAATGTCACAATGTAACCTAGTTATCATACAGTATCTCACACACATAACTATCCAAATAATTTTATTCTTACTTCTTCACTTCCTCATCACCCACAACAAGTTGGTAGGGAGCCTACTATTGTTGAGAAACTTAATGCTACTATAGCTAAGATCTCCATTTGGTACTTGATTCAAACTTCACCTCCATATTATGGGTTGTTCCAAGAACCCTTACAAAAGGTATTTTTCCCTCCTACTAGACCAAATGATATTACATTCTCATAACATGAATCTCCTTCTTTAGAGGTTCAAAAGCATCCTCTCATGATTACACCTTTGATCCATAAACATAAGATACAACTTAATTGACAATGGTTCAAGCCTTGACGTTTTTAGAATTCACTTATTAGATAATATCAAATGGTAATGTTCCTTGATTAAAACTAATTCTCTTCCTATCCATGGCTTTGATAATGTTGGTGAGCAGTCATTAGGTACAATTACATTTCCTATTAAAGTAGGTACTATGATCCTACCCACACTTATCCATGCCATGCTCAATACTCTCACATATAACCTTCTTCTATCTATACCTTGAATTTAAGGCTACACAAGTGTAGTGTCATACAATTGCGACCCTAGAAATTTTTTACTATATTAGGGTCCTCTAGCCTGATCGAAGATGGGAGATTGCTCACCTTGCAAAAATAGCTTCTTCCTTGGCCTCTGCATCACCCCGTCCGCACTCTGCCCTAGAGAAAGGGGTAGGGCAGGGGCGTGGCATCACTGTCCCCCCTTGGACAAGAGCGTGGTGCCCATTTCCTCCCAGGACAAGGGCGTGGCGCCCCTGTCTCTACCCTATTTTGGGCAAGACCCTTCCTAGGGTTGCATTATTGGTTGTGCATCGGGCGGAAAACTCCCCTGATGTTGGCCCATGACAAAAATCAAATCCACCAACATGTATTTAAGGGGGCATTCGCTCTCTCATTAGCATAGGTTCAATAGGTGGAAGTTGGACAAGATTGGAGTATGTACAAGTGATCAAGCATTCAAGCATTCTTTTCCAGCATTGAGCATTCTCAGGTCTCCCTTCAAGGCTAGGTGTTGCATTCAAGTCAAGGATTCAACCATTGAAGAGGAGATTGACTTCAACATTCAATTCCACACAATCACTTCTATCAACATTGCTACTACAACCTCCCTTGAGGTGATTTACAATTCAGTCTTTCATTTACATCTACTTGCAAGTACTTTCTTTCATTACTTGGTTAATTCCAAAACTTGGGTTTGACCTAATGTCAAACCCCCAATACCAATCCATTTTCCTCTCTTTTCTATGTATACATTGTAGGTGCGCAGCTGTAATTTCGGATTCGAGCTTCATTTGTAGAGGCGAAAAAAATCATTTTCATTTTGCGGATTTTTCTGAGGACCGTGTACATTCCCGCCATGGTCTAAGCAACTTTTCTTAAAATTCGCAGGGCGACTTCATCTCGGCATTTTACTGCCAAATCTAAGTGCATAGCTTCATCCTATATTTCGATCTCAAGTTATAATCAATTCTTTATCACTTTTGCACTACATAATTCAATCAATTTATTTTCCATTTCAAACAAGAAAGAGGGGATCAACTTAGCATTCCCCATTCATTCAAAATTAAATCTACCATCTTTGTGTGGAGAGATTGAATCTAGCGAATTATCCTCTCCTCTTTCTAATGTAATGGTGACAAGTGCTTGAACGGTAATCGATAGTGAAACTCTCATCTCTCTTTGAGGGAAAGGGTAGTTTCCTTCTTGATTTATCATTCACCGTTTTCCCGCCATTACATTTTGGTGAGCCCGAAATCCTGCATTCTTTCCTTACATTGCATTTTTTCATTTACAAGTTTTCTGCAAACTTCATGGTTAAATCATTAAAAACCCTTGTTTTTAAATTTAAAATTGAACTTGTGATTTGTAAAAATTGCTTGTAGTTTTCTTAGATCTGAAAAATTGTTTTGTTTGTCAAATTCAATTTCTTCATTATCTTGTTCAATTTGCAATTAAAATTTATAAAATTAAGAGATTACTTGTTAAAACCCTAATTTTTAAAAATCATCTTGAACTTGTGCAAAAATTGGATTTCAATTTAATTTTCAGATTTTTTATTGTTCTCAGATTTGTCTTCATTCATACAATTCAAATTTTCAATTTCACCCCTTTTTCCCAAAATTCAAATTTCAAAATTAAGTCATTAGGTCATCAAACCTTAATTTTTAAAATTCGTTGGATTTCGTGTGAATTTCAAATCAATTTTATTTACATTCATATTTCTAAGCATTTTCCAAGATGTCCATATCCATTAGGTTTGACCCTTTTCAAGATTCCAATTCAATTCCTCTTTTTCTTCAAAAACCCTAATAAGGTCCAATTTTCACATTTGTGCTTTCATTGCACCCATCTAGAGATCAAAAATTCGCCAATATTTTGGGGTTAGCTTTAAAATCATCGTCATATTCATCCCTAAAAATTTCAAAAAAAGTTGGTCAAAAAATATGCGTTCCCGCCACGGTCCTTAGTTTTTTTCCCAAAATTTCAGGAGACTATTATGACTATATTTAATAGCCTAAATCTGGAAGATTGGCTGATTTTATCGATTTTTTATCCCTCTAGAATCAGAAATACCTTCAAAATTCAACATTTCAACTTTCAAGAAAAAATTTAAAATTCAGAGGTTAATTATAGTCTGCCCTGATTTTAAAAATTCTAAGTGTAAAATTAAGTGGTCTTCCCTTGCCCCTAATTTTAAAATTTCAATTTCCTTTTTGAAAATTTTGTCATACTCTTCCCCCAACAAAGTTCAAATTGTGTAATCATTATTTTCTTGAAGTTTGCATTACTCAATTTTGTAAGCTTTGTTCTACAATTCAAAATTTAAATTTTCCCTCCAGTGCATGAGTTTTACCACTATTAGTCCTACCTATGCTATCCCTATTAGACGAAGCATTAGAATTAAGGTTTCCCAAGGTTTAATTACCGAGGAGATGGAGCCTAATTTGGGTGACTTCTTTAATGAGGATCATGATAATTCTTCCCATCCTAATCGTGTGCCTATTAACCCCATTGATGGATCCCATGATGAAGATGAAGCTTTAATTAGGGTTTCATTAGATCAACTTTCTACATTGGACAATCAATTTGACATCTTTCAACAATGGATGTCCCAAGAGTACCCTAATAGTGAAGCTCTTCCATTAATTGAAGGTCTTAAATGTATGCTTCAAAGTGATAAGAATGGAACTGATATATTGTGTGGCATTGCACATATTGTTGATTCTAATGTCACGCCTATCAAGAGTTGTGTCGAAACCCTAGGTTACTCACAACCTTCAACACAAGTCAATGCTTGTATTACTTTGACTAATCCTATGACTAGTATTCCTACTTTCACATCTAACATCATGGCTACTTCAACCCAAAGTGTCATTCCTACAACCATAGGTCATGAGGGCAATCCATCTTCTTCATTTAATCCTCCATCTTTACCTATGTCTTTCATGAGTGTTCCTATTATTCCTCAACCAATCAATGTGACAAAAGGGGGCAATTCCTTCAACAACTTTATTCCTCCTTTAAGTATCCCTTTTCCTACAGTGTTATCACCAATGCCTACTTATCATAATGTCCCACCACCTAATTCTCAGTCCATGCCTTGTTTCAACAACATCAAACCACCTTTTCAATCACCTATGTCTAACATCAATTCTTCCACTGAAATGACAATCAACAATCTTGCTCAAACCATGTCTTCCTTACAACAACAAATTGCTTCCATCAGTCAATCCAATTTTAGTGTGCCCACCTTTGATGTTTAGACCCCACTTTCTCTTGATATTGTTAAATTTGTGCCACCTAAACATGTTGAGATCCCTCAATTACAACTCTATAATGGAAAAGGTGATCCTCTTACGCATGTCGAAACATTTCAAACCTTGTGTACTGATTTTGCTTATGATCAAATATTGCTTGCAAAAATTTTTACAAGAAAATTAAGAGATAAGGCCTTACAATGGTATTGCTCTCTACCTTCTTATTCTATCACTTCCTTTCAACAATTGGCAAATACTTTCATCCAACAATTTCAAAACAACATTGGTCCTAAAATCACTTTGACTGATTTAATGCATTGTAAACAAGGTGTTAAAGAAAAAGTGATTGATTTCATTGGTAGATATAAGCATTTGTGTGCTCAAATTTCTTTTCATGTACCTGATAATGATATTTAGAGAATTTTCATTTCTAATTTACAAAAAGATATCAGGGAAAATCTTCTTTTGTCTGAGTTTACTTCCTTTCCTCAGTTGTGTGCAACACTCCACAATTATCAACTGGTTGTGAGTCAAATGGAGCAATCCACTCCTATATCTCCGAGTGATAAGGGGAGGAGTGTTCAACAACCATTTACAAAGTTCAAACCAACAAAAAGGTTCATCGAGTTCAATGATCCAATCAACAACAACCATGTGAATGCTACAATAGGTGTGCCTTCTATTTCTAAATTTTTCCAAAGAGAAAGACAGATTACTCCTTTGAATGAATCTTTACATAGTATTATGTCTCAGTTGTTGCACTGAAATGTTATCAAACTTCCTCCTATAAAACAAATTGATCCTTTCAAACTTGCATCTCCTTATTTTGATAGCAATTCGTTTTGCCAATTTCATCGTCAACTTGGTCATGATACTGAGAAATTTTTTGCATTGAAGAATAAGATTCAAGAATTGATTGATAATAATATTGTATCTATGGTAGGTGTGAATGATAAAGGGAATAAATCAGTTGCTCCTCCTAATAAAAATATTGACTTTCACTGACCCCTTGCCATCTCATACCTCTAATGTTATTGAGATTGTACCTAATTCTCTCACTTCTGAAGAATTCACCTCTATGGCTCCAAACTTGCTTAATATGGTAGAAACACAAGATACGCCTAAGGATCCTTGTATTACATTTGACCCTAGTGAGACCATTAGAGCACCTGATGGCCTTCTATACATAGTTGCAAAGGTTAAGGATATCCCTTGTCATGGTGCCCTGAATAATCCCTCTTGCATGGTTAATGTCATAACTGAAGAGTATCTTTTTACTTTACAATTGCATAAGCCACTGTATGATGATTCTAATGTAATTGTGAATTTATTTGATGGCTTCTCTTGTCCTACCATTGGCTCTATCACCCTTCCTGTTGAAGTTCATACTAAATCCATGGATGTTGACTTTGTTATCATACCTTCTTTTAAGCAAATATGTGTGAAGTTGGGTTATCCTTGGTTATCTTCCATGAAGGCTATTGCTTCTCTGATACACAAGTATCATAAATTTCCTCACAATGAAGGAATCTTAACCATGAACCATATCTTATTTCATCCATCTGAAAGAAGCCCCGGTGTTCCTATTGGTCTCTTTTGGCCTAAACAGTTTCAATCTCTTCCATAAAGGAGCGATGCTCTTTTTTCAATCTTATCAAAAATGGAAGAACAATATGATCTTATCCTTAAGTCAACCTAGATAGCCAACACTTAGCATTCCTATTATTCTTCAAGATGAGGTTCTTCCCCTCTCGGATAGAACTAATCTCCCTCCTAAGGAAATTTGCCCACCTACCCCTATGGATGTGACTTTACCTTCTCTTAAGGAGAACAACAATATTCCTCCTAAGGTTAGACCTATACCTCCTCCTCATGATGGACCTAGTCTCCTTCCTACACCTAATATTCCTCCTTTCTATGGCACAATTCCACCTCCTTCCTCTTATCAAGAGAAGAGGCCTGTTTCTCCTATTGTTCAACTAAAAAGACCTCAACCTAAACCTTCAACTATCAAGGAAAGAAACACTCCTACTTTTTCAAGTGTTCTTCCTCTTTCTCAACCTTCCAATAAGACTCAACAGAATTTTTGTGCAAGAGAACGCCGATGAAGATGTAGTGTTCGATCTCATGAAGCTACCCCTCAAAATATTCAATCTCCTCAAACTCCAACAGTTGGCATGATTCCCTTTTCTCCTAAGCCAGATGTTGAACCTACATCTCCAAATCATAACTTGCATAAAACACATGATGGTATTTCTCCTATTTGTGTTCTTGCTCCTATTTCTCTAAACTTTGATGAAGAAATGGGTGAAAATGTTATTCATAATGGCAATACAACTCCTAATGCTTCTGACAGCGAGTATGAGTATGTTGGTGTGGACAAACATTTATTAGATGAGTTTTCACAAACCCTAAACCTAGCTCCTATAATCGAACAAAGTGACCTACAACATGAGCATAGTCCTTGTTTGGATCTTGTAATAGCTCCATTTGTTGTGCTCGATGTCTCTCCTCTGGTGTGTTACTCGCCTTCCCGAAATAGTGATCAGCAAGATCGAGAAACAGATGTCGTGCTAGATTAGCAATATTAGCACTGCAAATCTTTCTATCTCTTTTTTCTTTCTCTTTTGTGACCATTCTTCTATGTGTATCCATGTTCTTCTATTGTTCTCATAATGTCTACTTGGGGATGATGTAAAGCATTGAGATCTTTTCTTGGTCTCTTTCATGTTGACTCAAAAGACATCCTCTCTTCCTTTTCTTCTAAGGTAGTGTCCTTCTTTGGGGAATGAAGATTATTATATGCATATACATACATCATATACATGAGTTATCATATAGCATACTGACCCCAAGGAAAGTGACACTACCTCATGTTTTGTGTTCATTATCCTTGGGTTTATTCCTCGATTGGGGGCTAAATCCTTGCCATAACGTGTTCCCTTTCTTCTCTCTTCCTTGGGTGTATCCTACCTTAAATAAATATCTCCCAATAAGGTGTGTGTGATCACTTTAACATGGGGGCATATGCTCCACTCATACTTTCCTTCTTGTGATACTTAGAATTACTTAGTGAACTTTTTTTTGCTTTGTAATCTAGAGTTTACTTTAGTGGCGAATATTCGCCAATGGAAAATTTTTCACGTCGGCCATGTCGGAAATGGCAAATATTTTGTACCGTTTGGGGGTGGCCATGTCGCCAGAACATTATCAATTTCCGTCATAGTCACGGGCCGATCGCCATATGTTTTATGCAAATAAATGTTTCTATGTGATGATTTCGCCAATACAATATATGGTGGACACACGGTAAATTTAATTGTTTCACCTAAACTCTCCGAGGTTGCCTTAATAGATGACCTTAATTCGCCTATAGGCATGTGAAGATTTGTTAGCCAGGGGGACCCAATTCGCCTGACATCTTGCTGATGCGTGTCTCCATTCACCCCAACTTTCTCCAACTATATTGTATTCAGATATTATTTGGATGACCTATAATCGCCTCAAAAATTACATAAGTTGTATTTGGATGACCTATAATCACCTCAAAAATTACATAAGTCATGTTATAGTTACGCAGGATTCGTCAAATATTTGTATACCATATAAAATTCCTGCGGAATTTGCCATATAAGGATTGGTATAAATACATGCAAAGATCAGATCTATCTCAATATCTCAACACAATCTGGTGGGTTCTAGGCTCTGAATTCTGATCAATAGCGAAGTTTCAGACCAAGGAAAATCATTGTTGTTGAGTCATTGACTGTATTGGCAACTGCTAGTGACCTAAAGCCTAAAGGTGAGCGATCATATTTTTGAAGTGGTATATTATACATTATAGCCTATTATTGCTTCTTCAGCAAATTGATATTTTTTTGGCAGCCTTTATTTCATTGGAGATGTCGAACAGGAAGAGGGATAGGAAACCTACAAGTGGGGAAGGCCAGGAGAGGCCAACAAAAAGCAGAATGTTGTCTTCATACTTTGGCATTGGATGTGAAAATTGGGAAGGTACATCATCACAAGTACAAGTACAAAATTTGCCACCTACACTGCATGTTGAAGACGACGGCAAACCTGATATCTCAGATCAGGATGATCTTGAAGAAGATTATCTGGTAGATACCCAAGTTAGCCGAAATGATATAATCGACTTGGGTGATAATGCCATTGATGATAATGCACGGAAGGGGAAAAGAATAGCCATATCAAAAAAGGATCGGGAGTGGGATATGTCAGTGAGGAATTTTCAAATTAATTGGGCATCAAAGTATCCATTCATTGAACCAGTCAAGAATCCAATTGAAGGCGAGCCTCCAATAGAATGCAGGTGTAAGATTTGTACTTGGAAACATAACAAGGAAATTAGGTTGCAGCTAAAATTTGACACCATAAAAAAGCATATGGGTAAAGTTTATGAAAAACAAATGATAGACGGGGTTGAAAAATCAGTGATAAGATGGAAAACAAAGGATGAATGTAAGCATGTGAGGAATGCTGAAGAGTATTATTTTCATGAGAAATTATAGACGAAGCCTGTTGAAGTTAAAGGTTCTATTGAAGTTGTTTTTGGAAAAGCAATGCAAATAGAACAACTGGGAAAAGTTGTTTAGTTAAGCGTTGTTTTTCATATTTTGAGTAGAGGGTGTGCTATGACAGATTTCCCATCAATTAGTGGTTTATTACACTTTTTGAAAATTCCTAACTATCCTAATAGACACTGGTCAGTAAACAGTGGATGGGAATGGGCAAGTTGTCTTGCTGAGGTTGAAAAAGAAGATGTACAAGAAAAAATAAGAGAGTCAAACTTCATTGCATTTTCTTTAGACGAAGTTACCACAATAGACAATACTTCTTGGGTATGCATGCATGTTTATACTGTAGAGAATCATACCCACCAACCTCATCTACTATTTGTTGCTAAAATGAAGGAGAGTGCGACAGTGGAAAATTTATTTCAACTAGTAAAGAGAAGTTTAATTGAATATGGAGGTATGGATGACATAACGATAGCCAAAAAATTGGTTTGTGTTGGAGCAGATGGAGCTTCAGTAATGCAAGGTCATAGGAATGGACTTTGTACAAAGATTGAAACTTCATTTGCACCATACATTACTGCAATTCACTGCATGGCTCATAGAATGAATCTAGCTTTTGGAATTGTGAGCAAGTTTGCTTCGGTTAAAAAAATTGAAATTTTAATCAGAGAGCTCTACTCACACTTCTGTCGAAGTCCCAAGCGATTTATGGAATTTCAAAACTTTGCTAATGGATTAATTGATGGGAACAAGCTTCTCAAGTATAATGATACTAGATGGATCTCTTTGGAAGGTCCAACGCATCGAGTGTTTTCAGAATATCCATCCTTGATTGGACTATTTCACACAACTCATGACGAATCAGATCAACCGAAATTTCCAGAACTTCTTGGCAGGTTAAGTAATTTAGAGGCATTCTTAACTTTAGCAGCTCTTCTACCCATGCTAGAGGAAATGAGGAATATTATGAAGGCTACCCAAAAAAGAGTTCTATATATTGCAGAATATGCTACGCTGCGTAAGATGACATGCCTGACCCTTGACAATCTCTATCGAAATCAACCAACATTATCTGATGAAAAATTTGTTAAGTGGCGGACACTCACAAATTTGAACAATCCTGATAACTTTTTACAAATCGATGCAGACGGGGAGGTATGTGCCAATGTACGGGGAGTTGAGATACCAATGCACTTCTATGCCACGGTCGACCCCGAGGAACCAAGAAAGCGCCCCAGAAAGAAACTAGCAAGAGTTATAAAGGAAGATTTCGACAAGATTGTTGAGACTGTAACTACTTCTGTGAAGAAAATTGCATATGATCTTTCCTCACAAATTAGAAGCAGATTCCCTCCTGACAACCTACTCGAAGCCATGTCTATTGTGTTTCCTCATTATTGGAGCCTCAACAGTGCATCTGATTTTCGAAGTAAGCTACTGACTTTGGTAAAACAATTTTGCATTTCCAGAGAATTTAATGGAGTAACTATAAATGGAATATTAGACGAAACTCATCTTCGAGAGCAATCAACTCGTTTTGCATACACTATGAAAGAACAATATGCCAAAATTGATAACCCCCGCGAAGAGGGATCAGTAACAAGGGTTTGGAAATATATAGCTAAGAACAAAACCTTGCGTGATTCAATGCCAGAATATGTGAAGCTTGCTGATTTATGTCTTACCACGATATTGGGTTTGGTGAAACATGAGAGATTTTTCAGTGCTTTGGGGTTCCTAAAATCAAAGCTAAGAAACAAACTAGACAAAAATTTGGAAAATTGCTTGAGGCTCTATACATCTAGGTATGATGTCTACACTTTTCCTTACGATAGGGCACTGCAAATCTAGAGGTCCAAATGTGAAAGAAGAGGTTTGGGCAAAACTTCAAACCAAAGTGCCAGTGGGACTACTAGAGCTACTGGTAGCATTGAGATGCAGTTCGGTGAAGATATCCAGACTCAGACTCAGAGTGAAGAAACCACAGACGGGAATCAAGAAAGTGCTGAATTTGATGAGGATGAATGGCAACTGTAATAGTAAGAGATTGGTATTTATTAATCTTATTATTGTATCTCATCATTCATATTACAAAAGCATATTAATTTTTGCAATTAGAATTTAATATTGATTTGTAATTATATTTTTCAACTTTCTATTTCCAGATTTAAAATAGCATAATAAAAAAAAAACCATAATGTGTTTATTGATACAGAGATGTTTATTGTTTATTTATACATGTTTGAGTCTCAAATTTGTGTGATACATTTCAGAACCATATGATACAATTCATTCAATAGTAATACACCTGTCGAGAACTTAGATTTTCATTAATTCTTTCAAAATATAGCCATATGATACAATTCATTCAATAGTAATACACCAAATTCCAATTTGTCTGATTCTCCATACCAATTGCAAAAGTGAATACAAAGTTTCAGAACCCTTTGCAAATGACCCTGAATTCCCTTTTATAAAAACAAGAGAGCAACAACAACTCCTATGTGATTCTCCAATGTCCATGCAAAAGTGAATACAAAGTTTCAGAAGTAGAACCCTTTGCAAAATTGCAAATGACCCTGAATCCCCTTTTATAGAAACAAGGGAGCAACAACAGCTTCAGGTCGAATTGCAAGTTTGCAACATGTGAACATTGAACATCAAAATCACAAACTCGGCACATAATTATATGGCCATCACAAGCCGTATTAGCGATTTAACATCTGCTACATGTTTGATGTCTCCTGTTCAAAAAATAGACTTCAAAATTAAATATTAATTCATGCCATGACAAATTAAACATAGATAATAGTAGTGCCTAAAACCTACTAATCATAAATAGAGAAATGCATAAATGTTAAAGCAAGGGACAATTTGAAAATACAAATTTACTGGCTGAAGTTTTGCACTGTGCATCATAGATTCATAGGCTAGATTATCAAAATAGCAATAGCGAGTGCTGTTTTTTTCCTATTCATAAAATAGATTCATAGGCTGGATTAGCAAAATAGCATTAGCCAGTGCATCATAGATTCATAGGCTCGATTAGCAAAATAGCAAACAAAAAAAACATAAAACCTTGAAATTAAGAATAAAAGAAGAAAATTATGCAATACATACTGTGATTCTTAAGAATTTTGTGCCAGTTTTTGTAGGGTGCTCCACTCTTCATCTGATGGAAGGTCAATATTATATAAACTATGGAAAGTCAACTCCAACTTTGTCAACATTCCATATTTATAAGATTTACTTGACATCACTATTTCATCCAATACCATATTTAGAGTTGCAAATGGTTGGATGAATTCCAGAAAGCTTTTGGGAGTTGTGTCCTTTGGAAGCAAGTCTAAATCAGACTTCATTTTTATCTCCATGATTTTTTTGTAAGCTTCTTCTCAAATGAATTTATTTGATGTGTCAACAGGCTTAGGTAAACCAAGTTTAATCAAATTATTTTTCATTTCTTGCAGCTTCACTATCTTTTTTCACAACTGTCCATAACTTCTGATGTTTCCCTCAGCTTCTGGCATTTTTGAATGATAGATGATGTCTTAACTGTGGCATCAATGCGGCTCTTAATTCCCTTGGATGCCAAGTAGTTGTCACTGGAACTGTAGACTACTTTCAGAATCTTTTTTGCCATTTTCTCTTTTGAATAAACATGTGTGCTCTTCTCATAGTGCCCTTTGATTTTTATAAAAATTTGTCTCATACTTTCAGTCAATTGAAACCATTCACACAACTTCTCACTACTCTGCATTATTCGCCACCAAATGTTTTCTTGTATATACTTCATTTTATTTTTTATATTGTCATTCAATCTATCCTCCAAAGTTTTTATTTTATCATTTGCATTGTGCAGGTTTTCTTTCATTTGTGGACATTTTTTTCTTTCTTCCTCTACTTCCTCTTGCAAATGTTTTTCTTTTTCCTTCCCATGATCCAATAGGTCCTGTAACTTTCTCATTTCTGTGGCAGCAGACTCATAACTTTTGTATAATTTTTGAAAACTGGCTTTTTCCTCAACAATTTTTTTACTGCTTTTAGCCTGTTTTTCAGTCAAGTCCTTCAATTCTGCATCCTTCTTCTCCTTCTCTACAATTTCTACTACAGAGCCCAAATTTTTAATCCTTTTCTGTAAATCATTGTACTTGCTATCTGCTGCTTTCCTCCTTGATTTTTTCGTTTTCCAGGTCTGCCTGTAACTTTTCTATTTGTTTCTCCAGTTTATTTTTTTTCTCTCTCCACCTTTAGCAGTGAAGTGTAGACCACTTCGTTAGTCCTTTTTGACACACTAATTTTGTCCACATTATGTACTTTGGAAAAATCCATTTGGAGGGTGGTAACTTGAAATTGAGAGGGATCTATCTAACTGTGTGGTGGATTTTTATCTTTAGATGTGTCTGGGGGCATAACAACCATGAACTCCATCATACCTTTATGTGGGTCATATGTTGGAAATACCTTGTTCCTTGCAAGTTGTTCGTTTACAACTTCAGACCCGGAATTCCTATGAAATGCTTTCTTTTTTTCTTTATTTTCTTTTGTTGTGTGTTCATATTTTTCATAGTAATCACGAAATTGAAAATCTGGGCTTACTGAAGCAATTGAATGTTTGAAAGGTGACATAGGAATACCATAGGCTCCAGTTCCACTTATTCCTGTGGTTTTAACTAATACTTGACAAGGATTACCAATAGCAATTCCTGATGTTGTCCCACTCCCACTGACACTTTCATGTGTAGTTTTCATAGTCTTTTGAGGTGTGTGATCTGAAGCTGCAAATGATTGATTTGTAGTGTCAGTGGCACTTGATATAGGATTCTCAATAGTATGAGATTGAGTATCTACCTCTAGTAGCCTCTTGAGAGAGATTTTTTGTTGTTGCCCTTGTCCAACACCAAGACAACTAGTATCAGTAGTAGTACCCATGCCAACCCCACCAATCACAGTGGCACTTGACTGAACATTAATAGGAATACTATCCCCAGATTCCCCACCAGTGGCAGTGGCACTTGATTCACCACCAATGGCAATACCATGATGTGGTGGTGGTTGTGGATTTGAACCTGAAACAAATGTAGGTGGACCCTGAGGGTAATGAGTAGTACCTATCCCTGATGAATCTAAAGAATCAAGTCCAATGGTTGGTTTATAAGGACCTTTTGATTTTGACTGTGATGGAAGTTGTACCTGAAGTGGATACCATATGCCCTCTCCTCTGGGACCTAGACCACCACCTTCAAAAACCATTTTTTCCACAAGGTTTGCCCCTTTGCTATATTTTTCTTTCATGGACTCACTGACTCCACCTAATATTTTAGGGACTATAGTAGTTGTTGGAGGGGGCTCAATGGCAACCTCATGCTCATCATCATCACCTTCAGTCCCGTCATGCTCCATATCCCACAATTTGCTAAATTTTGCATCCTCATTGATGCTCTCAAATTCTATACTTGTCTTTGGTTCACCGAGATTCCTCCTCATAGTCCAAAAATCATTTATTTTGGTTTGAGTGAAATAATTCTCTTTACATTCATGCAGAATTGATTTGGGAATAGTTTTTTTAGATGGATTAGCATATTTTAGGTAGAAATTGTAGGACCTCCTATTTTGGATGCCCTATCCCTCCTCTGTTGTCCTCTTTGTGTGCATTTGCAATGTCATAATTTGTGATGAAATTTCTTCTATTGAAATGTTATTGTCAGCTGCAATTTTCTCCCTCTTTTTTAACCTCATCCCAGGAGTCCTTGTTTCTAAGCTTTTCTAGCAATGGCTTACTTTCATGTTGACATAACGTTGAAGAGTTCCCATTTTTCTTAAGCCTTGCTTGAACTACACCGATTGGATCATACTGCCAGAAACCCTCATCACCAAAGTTAAAAACTGTCAAGAAATCATGTGCCACAATGAATGCTTTTCTCTCAAATGTGAACCCTCCACATGAGAAAGGCAAGGAAGGAAATATGCTCTTCTTTTGTTGACCATGGAAGTGTCTATTTGTGCTCTCCAATTGTCGTGCATACTCTAATGCAAATACCCTCTCTGTCACATGTATCGGAAGTCTGTATGGTTTTACTGTCGATCCGTAAAACCTTAACACGGTGAATTCTTCCATGAAGAACCAGTCAGCCAATTCTATTTGACTTCCGAGTTGAATGCAATCTCTACAAGACACAGGCAACCTAGGCATTGGAGTGCTTGTAATTTCATTATACATTGGTGCCAAAAAGAAGTCTACAAAATGGTTGTAGTTCTTTCTGTTATCATGCATCCTTATCTTTGGGATCCAATCATATATTGGACACTCTATTCTCTTCCTAGTCTTCTCATCAATCTTATAGCTCACAATTTGAAGCTTGTTGGTCTCAAATATTGCATGATACTTGGATAGAAGGAGATAGCACAAGTAGGATGAGAATCTAAATGTCTTACAGGAACCTTTTTGATCATTAGTAACTGTTTTTGCATGGATTTTACAATGTGCTCAATAAAATTATATCTTACTGGTTGACCTGCACAATGGATATTATAAATCAATTCAAGAAGGCTTGCACCCACTTCCCTATCATTTTCCAATCCCAGGCAAAACGACAGCAAGGAAATAGTATCCCCAACCCATGGAACAAAAATTTTAGAATCATAAGGAGGCTTATGATTCTAATCCAACACAATACCAGTACCAATCTTTATTAGAGCTTTGATAAATGAATCTCTGTGACTTGGATCGAGACTCTAATAATTCTCTGCCATCTTTCCTAGGTCAATTTGGACATTTGAGTTTTGGGCTTCAAATCCTACGTTCAACAAATGAGCAAATTCTCCCTCGTTTATGGATAGAATTTCCTCTTTTGTATTTTTATTGACAATTGGTTTTTTATCTTCATCATAATTTTCGGCGCAAACCATGACAAAATCAGGGCAAGGGAATACTTCAAGTAACCCCATGCTTCCCAATCCAACATCCCACGATGCGATTTTATTTGTTTTTTGTTGTAACATTGGGTTGAAAACAGTAAATTTTGCCCTAGATGCATTTGCCACCTTACTAGACAATGTATATCTAATATCTATGATACGCTTTTCACCATGGATAGCAGGGTCATAAATATCATGGTATTCATCAGTGAAACCTGGTGTTTTAACTAGTTCGGTTAGGTACATTTTGTTTTTCACTTGGCTTCTTGTAGAACTATTGTTTCCCATTTTCCCCATCACTATTATTGTTAATAATTCAAAATAATGCTAGATAAAAACCCAAAAATGCTAACCCTCAAATTGGACCATGGGATTACCAAAAGCAAAAAAGGCGAGATGTAGGTGTTCTAGATTTTACCCAGAAATTGGAATTTCTATTTCACTAGATTGGCGCAGATAGTCTCTGTTGCAACTTGCATTCCTCAATCTAGTAGCTATTTCTGAATCTCCCTCGATTTACAGGTTTGTCCAAGAAATGAAAGATGATTATGATTTACGAGTCTCTTATTTTGAAAACTCTAAAAATTAGAAAAGTAAAACCTAAATGGCAAAATATCAAGAATCATGTTGTAATTTTATTAATTACTATTAATAACTATTTGATGCCGAAGGACAAAACATTCATTACTTCAGTATAAATTCCAAGGACATTAAGAATCATGTTGTAATTTTATTAATTATTATTAATAAGTATTTGATGCCGAAGGACAAAACATTCACTACTTCAGTATAAATTCTGAGGACATTAAATGTAATACGTTCAATTTCGGGCGAAGTTCTCCCAAATGTGTTCACTTCCCACATTCGGGCCGAAATCCACCCTAGCCATTGATCTTTGCTCATCCAACGGACGAGGGACCAAGGTACCTGTTGTGACTTTACGGGTCTATTTTTTAAGTCTGTTTAATAATTTTAAACTTTCGTCCGAAAAAGTGCTTTATAGACTTACTTATATTTAATTAAATTTAAAACGTTTCAATTCTGGGTGAAGTTCTCCCAAATGTGTTCACTTCCCACATTCGGGCCGAATTCCACCCTAAGTCGTTGATCTTTGTTCATCCGACGGTCGATGGTACCTGTTTTAAGATGTAGTGGGTCCTGCGACTTTTGCCATTTTTCTGGCACGTCACCATAATCGTGTCACTTTTCGGGTTTGATTTTTAGTCTATTTAATCATTTTAAACCTCTGCCCAAAAAAAATCTTTATAGACTTAATTATATTTAATTACATTTAAAATGTCCAATTCCAGGCGAAGTTCTCCCAAATGTGTTCACTTCCCACATTCGAACCGAAATCCACCCTAGTCGTTGATCTTTGTTCATCCAACGATCGATGGTACCTGTTTTAAGATGTAGTGGGTCCCACGACTTCTGCCATTTTTCTGGCACGTCACCATACTCGTGTCACTTTTTCGGTTTGATTTTTAGTCTATTTAATCATTTTAAAATTCCACCCGAAAAAGAGATTTTTAGACTTAATTATATTTAATTAAATTTAAAATGTCCAATTCCGGGCGAAGTTCTCAGAAAGGTGTTCACTTCCCACATTTGGGTTGAAATCCACCCTAGTCGTTGATCTTTGTTCATCCAACAGTCGATGGTACCTTTTTTTAGATGAAGTGGGTCCCACGACTTCTGCCATTTTTTCTAGCACGTCACCATACTCGTGTTACTTTTCGGGTCTGTTTTTAAAGTCTACTAAATCATTTTAAAATTCCGCTTGAAAAAAAGATTTATAGTCTATAGACTATAGACTTTCACTTAATTCTATTTAATTAAATTTAAAATGTTCAATTTCAGGCATTGGGCAATAGTTTGAGATAACTATTAAATATAATGTTAATAATAAATATTATTTGTAATTAAAGATGTGCAATAGTTTGAGATAACTATTAAATATAATGTTAATATTATTTGTAAAAAAATTAACTTCAAAAATAGTATAAAACATGAAACTTAGTTTCTAGAATAAAACAAATAACTAAATAAAAATATAAATTTTGATATGCAATTTGAAAGGTAAAAGTTTAATATTAAAAAGAAAACATTCAATATTAAATCTAAAATATTAATTTAACATTTAACAAAATTCTTTGAAAATATGTTTACGATTTATAATTTTCAAATATAGTTTAAAAATATATATAAAATTTCAACATAAATTTAGTCTATTAATTTAAAAAAATGTGCAACTGCAGTCCTCAACCTGTTAAGGCGAGCAAATTTGGAAAGTACAAATGCCAAGGTGGTGATTAATTGTTGCACAAGGAGTTGTCTGCGGCATGCCGCACGAAAGGAGGAAGGGGAGGATGGCAGGAAATGTTTTTCTTGATCTCATGGCATTAATGTCTTATCATGCACATTCATTACCCGACCTATAAGAGTTAAGACGGAGGCAGATTTTTTTACCTTTTCATCTGTGTACCACTTTTTTCTTTGAAGCAGTTGCAGAACAAATTTTTAGTTTGTAGAATCGTACCTTTTGTAAGAGATTTTTTGCAGGAAGTGATTTTGAAATTGTAGGTGACAATGGAGGCCAATTTCACACTTCGAACAGACAAGAAGTTGGTGCCCTTTTTGGGCAAAGTATCTGATAAAAAAATGCAAGGACTGTCTAGGTTTAAGGAGGAGAAGTTGTGGGCGGCAGCTCGACTTATGCTTGCGGAGGAGGTGGCACATATCAGTCACCGGTATCAAACTAACATGGAGGTTTACTCTCTGATTATGGCGTGGGCCTCTGAATTCGAACCGGAGGTGGAAAAGGTAAAACTCACATTGGTCAAATTGATTGATGGGGAGTTTTTGATTAACCTGGATTCAATCTTGGAGTGGGTGGTGGCAGGAGTTGGCATTCGAATTATGCAAGGAGATGACCAGGAGGAATTGCTTCCTTTTATTCGTGGCCCAGAGGATGAAATCAAATACCAGTGCCGTGAACAAGCCCGAGTGGGGTGGGAAGTGATGAAACTCTTTGTTAAATTAACGAGGGTGGATGAAGTCCTGAATGCTTTGCATGTGGTGGCAAGGATGGAGGTTGGTAGGGCATTGAGAGATAGGGCTGAAGAAGGAAGGTCCATACAGCTACTGGCAAGCTTGGAGGGCGACCCCGACTTTGGTTTCCTAAACTGCATTCCAAAAATGAAAAATGAAGCAGCAATAGGGAAAGCCAAAGCATCGACCTCTGAGGAGGGAAGGGACTGGGAGGAAGCGACCCAGGGGGATAGTGAGACTGAGTGAGCGGCCTATCGGCAATGAACTAGTTTTTTTGTCTGCTTGCTATAAGCTGTGGACAAATTTTGTATCTTGAAACGTTTCAATTAATAGAATGAAAAAACCTTGACCGATAAACTTTTGTATCTTGCAAATTTTGAAATTTTGTATTTTGAATGACTATATAGTAATAGTATATATTTATAAAATTATAATCAACCATAATCAATGTACAAATAATTAATGGAACGAATGGATTTTTTTTTTTATAGCATTACATAAAAAGATCACGGTATTAAATTTATTTCCATTGTTTAACAAATAATTGAAATAATGTAGCTCATATACAAAAAGCATTTGAAAGAAATTAATAAATAAAAATGAAATAGAATTATAGAAAGCATTTTTATATCCATAAGACTGTGAGAGGCAAAGTGAAACAAACTGGAATTTGAAAAATTATCATTAATATTTATGCTTTTGAAATTTACAATTTTTTCATCAAAGACTTGAGTCCCCCAAAAACTTAAAAGCCAAAATGAGTGAGCCATTGGCACTCAGCCTGTTAGGGTTCAAGGACATAGGAAAAAAAAACTACAAGTAGTGGAATTGTTTACAATTTTTCCCTAAGAATCTGGCCCTCCTTCCATGTAGAATTCTTTAGACAGCATAAGCTGAGAGAATTATTCAAGCCACATGTAGTTTGGAAAGTCATCCAAGAGGAACCATTTCTAGAGGAAGTCCCTGCCAATCCGCACCCATTTTCTGTGACGCGTCAGCTGCTTCGCATTCAGGTTTAGGAGAAACGGTTGCCTGGCCACTAGCAGTGTTTGGTCAGGGAGGAGAAGCTTGGATAAATCACTCGCCCAAGGGATCCCCACCCCTACTTCTGCAAGAATGACAAGAGTAATGTCATCTCTGAGGAAGTCTTCCTTAAAAACCTTCCTCAACAGCATCAGCATATCCACCTTGTCTCCTCCCAAGTCCAGAAGAGACGCTAAGAAGAGGGATGTAAGGTCCATGTTAACACGGTACCTATTTTTGTTTCGCAAAAATTCTCTACATAGCACCATCCGCACAGCTTCATTGGTGAATGGCCCAACCTCCTTGCAGACTGATTGGAGGGTTGGGTCTCTAACGGAGCCTAGAAAGGCCCTCTGGTCCTCTGCAGAAATGCTTCTCAAGCGGATGGGAGTGTCCATCTTGAGAAAATAGATTAACAAATTAAACAACCTGAGCAGTGAGCCTATAAACCTAAAATACCGTGAGCTCTGACAATTTATCTACTAAATGGCAAAGGCTAATTGAAGATGAAAGAAGCAGAGATCGTATATAAATTGTTGAAGCTCTTGATTGTAATAATTACTTCTTTAATAGTATTAACTGCTATAAAAAAATTTAAATCTTTCGTATCTCTGCAAATCTTTCCCATAAATGCACGAGTGTGCGAAATTGGAAACAGTTATGAACCAGTACCAAATTGGCAAGTATCACATTGGAAGTCATGGGGATAGAGTGGATTGCCGTAAGTGAAAAGATATATATTAAATGAACGAAATTATCGATCGTGATTCGTGACATTTGATATGTGTCTATTGAATCCAATTCCATTCTGGGCACTTTTTGGTGAGCTATGTTCTCTTCAGAAAATTGGGCCGAAATAAAACTTCAGCCATTGATATATGATCATCAAACGGTTTAAAATCATTGATAGATTTTAGGTATGTGTCACCCTTTACGTGTCAAAGAGGTCACGCTTATTGATACATCGTGTAGAGTCTAGACTCAATGTATTATGTGATGTGATGTACTGATGTGATGTGATGTTCCTTGTCTATTAATGGCAATGAATTTATGAAATCGCCAATGAATTATATATTGTACCATAAATAACAAAATATTCGCCAAAACAAATTAAAAAAAATTCAAGCGGTGGATAAAAATCGCCAATACATTTAAATAATTTTTCCTTCGGAGTAAAAATTTTCGCTCATACAATTATATATTTGTTTATTTTAACAATAATTATTCGCCTCCCACAATAAATATTTTCCCCATAGAATAAGGTATTATTCGCCAAAAATTTATGGCATTTTCGCACCCTAGAAAAAAAATCGCCACTACAGAATAATTTTTTCGTCATTTAAAAAAAAAAATCGTCATCGATATGAAAATTTCCCCCTGAAAATAATGTCTGATTCGCCAGGATTTTACACAGTTGCCCCGTGGGGGGGGGGGGGTTTCTTAAAGTTATCCCTGTTGTAATCTTTTGTATCCTTGCTTTCATGAATCATAGTGAAGGGAACTTTTCTACTTGCAGTCACGGTTCTCCCTTTTTCAATCTTCCCTTTTACTTTGTCAATCAAAGTCGTAAGATCCTAAGTCCACTGGGGGCTTGGCGCATCTCGCCTCCTTGACGTGGTGAAAGTCTTTCAATCTTGTTTCATTGAAATTCATCAGCAGTATTGGCGTACACTTATACTCCCGCTAAAGTGGGGGATAAATGTAGTGTCATAAAATTATGACCCTACCAATTTTTGACTGCATTAGGGTCCTCACGCATGTGAACTTGAATCCTCTAGCCTAATCGGAGATCAGATATTGCTCGGCTTGCAGAAACAACTTCTTCCTTGGCCTCTGCATCACCCGGTCCGCACTTTTCCCTGAAGAAAGGGCTAGGATAGGGGCGTTGCACCACTATCCCCCCTTGGACAAGGGTGTAGCACCCAAGGAGGAGGTGCCCCTGTCCCTGCCCTATTTTCAATAGGAGCCTTCCTAAGGTTGCATTGTTGGTTGTGCATCAGGCGGGAAACTCCCCCAATGTCGGCCCATGACAAAAATCAAATCCACCAACATGTATTTAAGGGGGAATTCTCTCTCTCACATTAGCATAGGTTCAATAGGTGGAATATGGACAAGATTGGAGTATGTATAAGCAATCAAGCATTCAAGTATTCTTTTCCAGCATTGAGCATTCTCAAGTCTTCCTTCAAGGCTAGGTGTTGCATTCAAGTCAAGGATTCAACCATTGAAGAGGAGATTGGTTTCAACATTAAATTCCACACAAACACTTCTATCAACATTGCTACTACAATCTCCCTTGAGGTCATTTACAATTCATTCTTTCATTTACATCTACTTGCAAGTAATTTCTTTCATTACTTGGTTAATTCCAAAACTAGGGTTTGATCTAAAGGCAAACCCCCAATCCCAACCAATTTTGCTCTTTTTTATGTGTGTAGGTTGCAAGTGGGCAACTGTACTTTTGGATTTGGGCTTCATTTGCAGAGGCGAAAAAACCCTTTTTGTTTTGCAAATTTTTTGGAGGACCGTGTACATTCCCGCCACGGTTTGGGCAACTTTTCTTCAAATTCGTAGGGTGACTTTGTCTTGACATTTTACTATCAAATCCAAGTGCACAGCTTTATCCCATATTCCAATCTCAAGTTATAATCAATTCTTTATCACTTTTGCACTACATAATTCAATCAATTTCCTTTCCATATCAAACAAGATAGAGGGGATCACCTTAGCATTCCCCATTCATTCAAAATTCAATCTACCATCTTTGTGTGGAGAGATTGAATCTAGTGAATTATCCTCTCCTCTTTCTAATGTAATGGTGAAAAGTGCTTGAATGGTAATCGATAGCGAAACTCTCATCTCTCTTTGAGGGAAATGGTAGTTTCCTTCTTGATTTATCATTCATAATTTTCCCACCATTACAACAAGAAGTTCCCTCTACTCTTCATTGCAATATCAAGTTTATCTACAACAATAAGATGTATATCTTATAGGGTGATAAGAACTTATAAAGTTATTTGTAAATGGAAACAAGATCGCAATCTTCTTCAAATTATTCAATTCTTTCTCCAATAAAAAAAATGCACCATCTCCTACTACTACTTCACCTAAATAAGTAATATTAGAGGATGATTGGGGTCCTTTATAATTTACACTCTCCTTTTGTTAAGAATATAAATTCCCCAAATTTAAGATTCAATCCTTGAAGGATCCCAGTGTGTCATTTGTTCAAGCTTCTTCTACATATATACCAACCTATTCTTCCAAGACATGTCATGATGATGATTGGAACTCTTGAGACTTCAATCTAATAAAACCTAAGAGTCAATCCTCTCCACCTAACATTTTAATATCCACTAAAACTTCTACACTTGATTTGGAAAAATGTTATGGAGTTGATTTCAAAATTCTTTCTAAACAAGGGTACAATTAACATGGTTTAGGATGTGTACAACAAAGAATTGAGGCTCACAAGAAATATACGTCACACTTTTCTAAAGAGGTTTTAGGTTTCCAACCTCCTCTTTTGTCGACATCCCCTCCCCCATTGTCTAGTGTACCTATGTCTTCTTCTCCAAACCTTTAATCACAATAAGATGAAGAGATTATTTTGTATAAGCTTCTTAAAGACAACTTGATTATTCACCCTTTGAAAACCAAATGAAGAATTGTAAACAAAATTAGGACAATCCTTCCTTTTGCAAAAAACATCAAATCCATGGCCATTCCACCAACAAATGTCATAATTTGGAGTGCAAAATTCAACAATGTATTATCACTGTTATCATTAAAATAACAAGTGGTAATGAGTTTCACCCTCATCTTATCCCTTCTAAATAACATTTAAGCTCCTATTATGTTGCTCCTCACTATGTGACATTAGTAGCTTACTTTTTGTCATTCATGGTGGTACAATTTCATGTGTAGTCATACTTCTGTAGCAATATAATAGCTTATTTATTATTATCTCTATTCTAGGGAGCAAGAATAGTTTTCAAATCATTCCTCTTCCTAAGGAACCATTTTCTCTTTGTTGAGTTGTATCTTTTATAACTATATATCCTTTCTTGCTTAGAATTATTTGTCATTCATTTAGATTTACTCCTTACTTGGATGTGTGTATGCATGATTAGGACCTCTTCCTTGCTTGAATGCATATTTATTTTATAAATTATCTCTCCTTAGTGACAAAAAATGTGCAATCCTTAACCAATAATCCCCTTTTTTAGTAATAGGAAAGGTGTGTATTCTTGGTCTCCTTTCCTTTAAGTGGAAGATGTCATATCTATTAAAAATAACCTCTCTTTATGGAGTTCAATATTCCTCCCCTTTTATTAGTCATGTATCCTTAAAACAAATCCCTTTATACTTGTTGCTAGATATCTCTTTCACATATCTCTTCCTTGCTTAAAGAAATGCAACCTTTACAAGGATGTTTCTTCCTGGCTTGGAATGCATGTATGTTTGTTAATAATATCTCCTTGGTGTTGAAGGTGTTTGTCCTTGATGTGGATTTCTATCTTACTTATGATAATGTTGACATTTCAAGAGGGCGCATATGAGGCCTCATTTTATCTTATGGTAATTCATTGATGTATCCCCAAAGTAGCGGTAATGTGTTTAGCACCCCCTAAGATGTGGTTATCAATCTTTTGAGCTTTATTATTGATCACTTAGTATAACATAGCTTTATAGTTAAATATTTGTTAGTGTTTATGCCTTGAGAGATGTTGGTTATTGTTGTTTATGTCTCCACATATGTTGATTACCTAGTATAGTGTAACTTGTTGGTGTGATTGTTATGTTTCTCTACATGAATCACCCAATATAACATTGCTTATTGGCCAGTGGAATTTCATGTTTCTTATCTTCTCATATGGCTCATAGTAAGCAGCTCCTTACTACACCTATAAACCATCTCTCTTTTCCTCTCATCAATTCATGTACGTCCTTGTTCTCCCTATAAGTCTACTTGTGTTCTTGCAATAACATACCAAGAATGATATTAGCAATTTAGACATTTTGATGTCGAGGTATCAACTACTTGACTTGGAATTTTTTTCTTTAGCACTAACACTATTTACTTTGTTTACATTTGAAAGTTATTCAGATGGATTGATAGGATCTTATGCTTAAGGCCTTGCGCATCCCTCAAACATAGTGACATCCTATCCTTAATCTATCTTTTTCTCAAATGCTATTTCACTTCATTTCTACTTACCATAAGTATGAGCATAAGTTCATACTCTACTAAAGTGGCGGCTAAATGTAGTGCCATAAATTGTACTCCTTTAATTATGGGTCCATTTCACACTTTCCTAGCACTCATTTTATTTTTCTCATTCCTCGAAGAATTTTGGGACCTATTCTTGCCTTGAATTAATCCTCAATTCAAGAATATGGGTCCTATCTTAATTAAATTTTCAACGCACTCTTATTTGGGCCTTTATTTTAAGTGTGCCCTTTATCTTATATCATTTTAAACTTATGGGTCTTATCCTATTTTAAATTTTAAAGGACTTTTTCCCCCACTTAAATGTCATCATTCCTAATATAAATTACAAATTCAATATCAGGGCCTTAGTATCTTGCTTCCCTTAAAATTTGGGCCTATTTTTTTTGGACGTTGTAGCTTAGCTACAATGTCCAACACTTTTGGCTGAAAATTCAAGAGAATAAAGTGTCGACCTCCACATTTCAGGATCTATCCTTGAAGTTAGGATATCACCATTGTAAGTCAACCTAAAAGTGAAATTACCTTCAGAACCCTATATAAGACATCATCCCTAATTCAATATCTAATCTACAACTTTAATTTCAAGAGTAATCATTATTCTTCAAGAGTAAATCTCAGTATAAGGAGCATCAAGCTACAACAACACATCTTCAAGTATATTTTTATGATAGATTTTGTGATGATTCATAATGTTATTGCATCAACACATGGAGGAATCATCCTAAGATAATTGCATCATCAATTGAAGGTATAATCATTTCAATTAAGCATTTCCATTCAACCATTTTATTTTAGATTTAGCCTTTTTCCCTACAAGGGTAAGCTTTCTATTTCTCATCACCATTGTTTGTAGGGTTAATTAAAACCTCAGGTTTGACTAAGGAAAGACCCATTACAACACAACACCATTTTCCCTCTCCTTTTATGCATTTACAGGTTCAAAAATAGGCTTCAATTTCAACTTGAGGACACAAGAGCATAGTACAAACTGAAACAGAGGCGGTGAGAAAATGTTTAGCAGAAAAGATGTGGACACTAGCAACTAGCAACTCTATCCACCTGGACTAGGGTTCTTAGTGCCATTATCTAGGTATTTTAGTCTAAGTTTTGACCAAAATGCAACTTGGATACTTTTGAGACCAGCTAGATTCATGTTTTCAACCTAGAGAGCTACCAGGAATAAGATGTCTAACTAAAGTATCCATTCATTTTGAGCTCATATTTCTATCACGGGTTCCTCTCTACATCCCCTTTTAATTTTCGTACATCTTAGTTCATTTCCAGACCTGCACTTGTTTATTTATGCAATTTATTGTCAATTTTGCACTATTTATCCTAGTTATTGCATGTTTGATTTTCAATCAATCAAACAAAAAAAAAGAATAATCAAACAATCAAGTGCCCATTGATTGTTTTCCAATGTAATTTTAGTGGGATTGGTTTTGATTCCTAATGTATATGTTTAGACTAGTGAACCCCATTTTCCATAATATTATAAAGTTTAGATGAAACCATCATCTTATTTCTTGCTACCCTCAATCACCTTGAACTACATTGAACTTCTAGAACCATTCTCATTCAAATCATTTGTTATTGCCTTCATGGAATTCTTAGTAGCTTTTTTCTATTTTTCATTAGATCCAATATTAGTCTTGATGTGTGGTGATCTCTAACTATTTATAATCTCATCTAGAATATCAGTGGTTTTCTTAACTTGCTCATTTGGCTCTTTGCTTTCTCTTAATCCTTCCTCAAGGATACCACTTTCGCTTCAATTTTTCCATAGTCCCTCTCTTTTTCCTTTAATCTTTATTTCGTGACATCCTCTGTGCTTTTTTCCTCTTCTATTTATATTTTCATATCTATGATCATTTTCTCATATTTTTCAATATTTTGTGATAGTTATATTTGGCTTTAATGTCCTCCACAATTATTTTCTCAAGTCTCTTCATTTCCTTGCTAGCATAATATCTAGCTATTCCTTAAATTTCACTTCTTCTTCATCTCCAAAATTCAAATTTTATGTATTAGCATCTAGGTTTTTCATATCCATGAATAGAGCTCTTTCCTTTTCACATTCACATCTAGAGGTGCATTGATCATCAGATGAGTAGTAGTATTCTTAATAATAGAAACTCTTTTTATGGAAATTATTCTTGTTATGCTTTGACTTATTATGGTTCTTTTGATAGTATTCTTTTTGTTTTTCTACATCATTGTCTTCCTTGTAAGGACATTTACCCATGAAATGACCTAATTCACCTTAATTGAAACATTTGACTAGTAGCTTACCTTTGTATTTTATAGAGCCTCTTTGCAACCTCCTTACAAAACTAGCTTCTTAAAAACCTAAATCATCACTGCCATAAATTCTTCAACCTTAGTGGATGTCTTGAAGGTTGCCTCTTTTCTAGAAGTTTTGTCACTTACAATTCTCATCTCATATGCAATCAAAAATACATGTAATTCATCAATAGTCAAAGTATTCAAATATTCCCTCTCTTCTCTACCTATCTCACACACATTCTCTCCTCTCTATCTCACCTCTCTATCCCCCTTCCCACCTCTCTCTACTTATCTTTATCTCCTCCCTCCATCTCTCAGAATACCTCCCCTCACTCCCTCCCTACCTCTATTTCTCTACATACATCTCTCTCTCCCCCTCCCACCATTACATGGTCCCTTTCCACTTATCTCTCTCACCCTTTTCCTCTCTAGTTATCTCTATCTCTCCGTTCATTATCTCTATATACATATACCTCCCTACCTCTATTTATCTACATAAATCTCTCTCTCTTCATCCCTCTCTCTCTCTCTCTCTCTCTCTCTCTCTCTCTCTCTCTCTCTCTCTCTCTCTCTCTCTCTCTCTCTCTCTCTCTCTCTCTCTCTCTCTCTCTCTCTCTCTCTCTCTCTCTCTCTCTCTCTCTCTCTCTCTCTCTCTCTCTCTCTCTCTCTCTCTCTCTCTCCTCTCTCTCTCTCTCTCTCTCTCTCTCTCTCTCTCTCTCTCTCTCTCTCTCTCTCTCTCTCTCTCTCTCTCTCTCTCTCTCTCTCATTTCTCTATATATCCATCTATCTCCCATCTTACTCTATATATATCTCCCCTCTCCCTCTCTCTCCCTACCTCTCCTTTCGTCCATCTCTATTTTTCTCCCCCCTTAATCTCTACCTCCTTCCCTCCATACTACTCTCTATCTCACCTCTCTCTCTCCCTCCCCTACCTCTCCCTCTTTTTCTCTCCCTCCCTTCCTCTTTACCTTTATACCTCTCCCTCAATATCTCATTACCCACCTCTCTCTCTCCTTCTATCTCTTTCACTTCCCTCTCACCTCTACCTTTGTCCCTATGTCCCTCTCAATTAATCCTCTAGTTTTACCTCCCTCTATTCTCTCTCTTACCTCTCTATCTATCCCCTCTCCAATTATCTCCCTTCCTCTTTAACTCTCTACCTCTCCATCCATGTCCCACTACACACATTTCTCACTCCCCCTCTATCTCTCTCACCTCTCTTTCTCCCTCTAGGTCTCTCACCTCTCACTCCTACTCTAACTCTCTCACCTCTCTACCTATGTCCTTATCTCTTGATCGTCTTCTCTCTCACCTCTCTATCTCTCCCCCTTCCTCTTTTTTTTACCTCTCCACTTCTCCCTCCCTATCTTATTACACACATTTCTCACTTCCATCTATTTCTCTCACCTCTCTCTCTCTCCCTATAGGTATCACACCTCTCTTCCTCTCTCTCTTTGTCCCTCTATAAATAAGTAGAGTGAAGGAGATCGAGAAATAAAGAAAGATAGAGACAACTAAATATAGGAGGGAGGGAGAGGTATGTAGATAAATAAATTATGGGGTTAGTTAGGGAGAGGTAGGTAGATATAGATAAGTAGAGAGAGAGAGAGAGAGTAGGAGATAGAGGTGAGATTGATATAAGTGGAAAGGGAAGGCTTGGGAGATAAATAGATATTTTGCAAGGAGGGTGATATATGTAGAGAAAGAGAGAGGGGGGCGGGAGATAGAGACAATTTGAGAAGGGGAAGATATAGAGAGAGGTGGAGAGGGAAGTAGAGAGATAGAGAGAGGTGAGATACAAAAATTGAGGGAGTGTTTGAGTGAGAGAGAGAGAGAGGGGGGGGGTAGGAGGGTGGGAGGGAGGGAGAGAAAGGGATGGAGAGGTAGGGAGAGAGAGTGAGGTCAGATAAAGAGTAGCATGGAGGGAAGGAAGTAGAGACTGAAGGATATAAAAGTATAGTATGGAGGGAAGGAGGTAGAGAGGGAGATAAAATTAGAGAGGGATGGATGGAGAGGTATGTAGAGAGAGGGAGATGAGATAAAGAAAAAAAGGGAGATGGGAGATGGAGAGTAGAGATAGATGGATAGGTAGAGAGAGAAAATATGGGAGGGATACATGTGTAGAGAAATATATGTAGGTAGGTAAGTTGCAATAGGTATGTATAGAGAGAGAGGGGGAGATAGATATAAGTAGAGATATAAGGGGAAGAGCGATAGGAGAGGAGAGAAGGAGATGTGTGTAGATAAACAGAGAGAGGGAGGGGGGTAGGTGGAGAGAGAGGGGGGGGTCTAGATCTTGGGGGAGAGAGGAGAAAGTGAGATAGAGAGAGGGAGAGAGAGATAGGTATAAATCTTGGGGGAGACAAAGAGAGTGAGATAAAGAGAAATAGAGGGGGGGGATCAAGAGAGAGGAAGAGAGGTAGAAGTATGTAGAGAGAAGGAGAGATAGAGATAAGTAGAGAGGGAAAGGGTGAGAGAGAGATAAGTAGAGAGGGGGCATGGAAGGGTGGGACAAAGAGAGAGAGAGAGAGAGAGAGAATCAACATCAACATGAAGGGTGAGAGACATGTTTAGAGTTTGAGGAGAAAGGATAGAGATAAAGAAATAATGGTGATATGAGCTTGGTGATTATTGAAAATTGACTAAGCTTGAGAAATTATAAGATCTAGATCTTGGGAGGTAGGGGAGAGAGTGAGATAGATAGAGGTGGAGAGAAGGAGGAGAGTGATATGGAAATATATAGGTCTAAAGATCGTGGGAAATAAAGACCATGAGATAGAGAGATAACAAGAGAATGATGATAGGAGCTTGTTGATTACTAAAATTTGACTATTTAAAAATTTATAAGGTCTTTTAAAATCTAGAATATACATTATGACTCCTAGAGATCTGAAACCATGTTGAAACATCCTACCAATATATACATAAAATATAACTTAAATTGTAAGAAAGGTAAAAGACTACTTAAATGTACATTTAAAATATGTATTTTACCTTTCTTATACTTAAATGTTATACTTTATGTATATATCTTGATGAAAAAAATTTAAGGGGAAGCCAAAGGAATTTTATATTTCAAGATAGCTTGCAAATGTCAAAATGATGTTCATGTTATGTTGGGTTGAGGCTAAGAAAATCACCCATGTTATGTTGGGTTGAGGCTAAGAAAATCACCTTACATCGGAATCTTAATAAGAGAAACATGTATGTGTTATTCTAGATAAGAATAAAACGTACATGTTTTTCTTAATAAGTGAAACATGTACATGTTTTTCTTATTAAGAAAACATGTACATGTTTTTATTATTAAGAAAACATGTACATGTTTTTTCTATTTTAATTTATTCATAATACGTACGTGTTATGCTTGTTTTTTACTTTTTCTAGGCATGTGTCAACTTTTTTGTATACCATCTTGGTGCACATACCCCTCAATGAAGGCTTATTTCTTGATGACACTATGATAAATGTAATCTCGGCAACCATTGATGTAGAAGATTTGTTAACTAGATAGCAAGTAGAGGCAACACCTCCAATCCAAAACTCTTATTCAAGGCCATATCCACTCAATATACTCCTATCCCTCTCCATCAACATCATAATCATCCAATTTGTTGAGGGGTGTATGGAGGTTTCTTATGCCTCTCAATCTTGTACTCTTTATAGAACTTGTCAAAAATTATCAAATAAAACTCATCACCATTATCAATCCTTGACCACTTAATCTTTATGTCAATACAATTTATTACAAAGGCATTAAACTCCTTGAATTGACTAAAAACTTTGGATTTTCTTTTGAGGAAATTAAAAAATGTCCTACTATAGTCGTTAATAAATGATACAGAATACATAGATCTAAAAATTGAAGGAACATTATTAAGACCAAACGTACATTAAAATGAAACAATTCCAACACCTGAGAAGTTTTGTGAGAACTGAAATAAAACATAAGATGGTTTTTCTTTTCATTAAAATGGGGGTTTTTGTTCAAAGAACTCTATACTTGTATCTCCACAAGATCTATGAGGGAAAATTTTAATGGGGTTGTGCATTCAAATGTCTTTGGGGGATAATTTGGAAGGGATAAAACTTACATCTTAGTAAAAGGGAGATTTGGTTGGCCTCAACTAAGAAAAGATGTCAATAAGCTTATTTCTACATGTAGAATTTTTTAAGTTTCTGAAAGAGGAAAATAAAAACACAAGCTTGTATAGACTCTTACAAGTTCCTAAGGGATTATGAATTGACATGTTTGTGATTAAAGGTTGGGTTCACCTCATACTCAATTCTATCTTTGTTGTTGTGAACATATTCTTTAAAATGGTTGACTTCATTCCATGCAAAAAATTGTGGATGCAAGTAAGGTTGTTTATTTATTTTGTAAGGAGATTGTCCACTTGCGAGAAATACTAAAGACTATTCCAAGTGATTGAGATATAAGATTTCTAAGTCATTTATGAATGGCATTGTACAAAAGTTTGACCTAATATATTATAGTATAATTCATCTTACCACCCTCAAAGAAATGAAAAAATAAAGGTACTAAATAAAATTTCAGGCAATCTCTATTGCTTCATAGATAGGGAGGATTTGAGACAATGGTATTTAGTTTTGGGACAGGCTAAATTTTCTTATATTAATGCTAGCATTAATAGGTCTACTATAAAATGTCCCTTCCAAATTATTTTCAGAAACAATCCTAAACAAAGTTGTTGATCTTATAAATCTTCTTTATGGGGAGCCCAAGGGAATGGGTGAGAATGGGGGTGAATCATGATGCATTGGACTTTGCAAGGCATACCCAATAAGTGCATCAAGTGAGGCACTAGCTGCAATTAACCAATGACCTATATAAAAGGAATGCTAAATATGATTATATTTGTGTAATGAAATATTTTGTAAGGCATTTACACCAAGTAAAAACTAATAAAGTGGGACCTTAAAAAATACTTCAGAAAATTAATGAGAATGTTTATTTGTTAGGTTTTCTTAAAGGTTTTTATATTGGTCTTGTATTTAATGTGATGGTCCTTTATCACTATCATTCTAATAGTGAAAAATTTTGAGAACACAATATGCTGAGATATTTCACTATTCATTTACCTTTAAAAGGAAAGGGAATGAATTGAGAAGATGTTAAAGATATTACTACAAGATGCCACAGTTAGAAGTGTAATGTGGGAAAAGGTGAATGATGGATCAAGAGGAAAACTACCCTTTCCCTCAAGGAGAGATGAGAGTTTCACTATTGATTACCCTTCAAACACTTTTCACCATGTTACATTTGGAAGAGGAGAGGAGAATTCACTAGATTCAACCTTCAAAGATGAAGATTGAATTCTGAATGAAATGGGAATGATAAGTTGATCCCCTCTTCCTTATTTGAAATGGAAAGGAATTGATTGAATTATGTAGTGCAAAACTGACAAAGAACTGATTATAACTTAAAGATCAGAATATGGGATGAAGTTGTGCACTTGGATTTGGCAGTAATATATCAAGATGAAGTTTCCCTACAAATTTGAGGAAAATTTTCCCAGACCGTGGCGGGAACGTACATGGTCCTCTGAGAAATCCGTGAAACGAAAAGGGTTTTTCCACCTCTGCAAATGGAGCCCAAATCTGAAAGTACAGATGTGCACCTCCAACCTACAAATAGAAAAGAGAGGAAAATGGGTTGGGATTGGGGGTTTGCCTTTAGGTCAACCCCCAATTTTGGAATTAACCAAGTAATGAAAGAAAGTACTTGCAAGTAGATGTAAATGAAAGAGTGAATTGTAAATCACCTCAAGGGAGGTTGTGATAGCAATGTTGATAGAAGTTCTTGTATGGAATTGAACATTGGAATTAATCTCCTCTTCAATGGTTGAATCCTTGACTTGAATGCAACACCTAGTCTTGAAGGGAGACTTGAGAATGATCAATGCTAGAAAAGAATGCTTGAATGCTCTTGAATGATTGATCTCATGTAAACTTCCCACCCATCCAACTTCAACTTATGCAAATGAGAGGATGAATGCCCCTTAAATACATGTTAGTGGTTTCAATTTTTGTCATAGGCCGACATCGGGGGAGTTTCCTACCCAATGCAAAGGGCAGAGTGAGGACAGGGTGACGCAGAGGCCAAGAAAGAAATTGTTTCTGAGGGTTGAGAAATCTTCAGTCTCCGATCAGGCAAGATGATTAGATCTTGCGTGCATGAGGACCCTAATGTAGTTGGAAATTGCTAGGGTAGCAATTTTATGAAACTACATTTAGCCCCCACTTTAGCGGGAGTATAAGCGTATGCCAATACTACCGGTAAAGTACAAGGAAACAAGATTGAAAGACTTTTACCACATCAAGGAGGCAAGATGCACCAAGCCCCCAATGGACTTAGGATCTTACAACTTTGATTGATAAAGTAAAAGGGAATATCGAGAAGGGGAGATCCATGACTGCAAGTAGCAATGTTCCCTTCAGTATGAGTCATGAAGGCAAGGATACCAAAGATTACAAAGAAAAACAAAGCTCACTAAGTAATTCTAAGTATCAAGAAGGAAAATATGAGCGGAGTGTATGCCCCCATGTTAAAGCGAACGCACGCGCCTTATCGAGAGTGATTTCTTTAAGGTAGGATACACCCAAGAGAAAGAGAAGGGAGGGAGAACGAACGTTATCGCAAGTATTTAGCCCCTAATCGAGGAATAAACCCAAGGATAATGAAGACAAAACATGAGGTAGTTTTTCTTTCCTCGAGGTCAGTATGTTGTATGATAACTCATGTATATCATGTATGTATATGCATATAATAATCATCATTCCCCAAAGGAAACTACCTTAGAAGAAAGGGAAGAGAGGATATCTTTTGAGTCAACATGAAAGAGACCAAGAAAAGATCTCAATGCTTTGCATCGTCCCCAAGTAAACATTATGGGAACAATAGAAGAACAAGGATACACATAGAAGAATGGTCACAAAAGAGAAAGAAAGGAGAGATAGAAAGATCTGCAGTGCTAATATTGCTAATCTAGCACGACATCTGTTTCTCAATCTTGCTAATCACTATTTTGGGAAGGCGAGCAACACACCAGAGGAGAGACATCGAGCACAGAAAATGGAGCCATCACAAGATCCAAGCAAGGACTATGCTCATGTTGTAAGTCACTTTGTTCAATTCTAGGAGTTAGGATTAGGGTTTTTGAAAACTCGTCTGATAAATGCTTGTCCACATCAACATACTCATACTCACTATCAAAAGCATTAGTTGTATTGCCATTATGAATAACATTTTCACCCATTTCTTCATTAAAATTTAGAGAAAGAGGAGCAAGAAAATGAATAGGAGTAAAACCATCACATGTTTTGTGCAACTTATGATTTGGAGATGTAGGTTGAACATCTTGTTTGGGAGAAAAGGGAATAATGTCAACTGTCAGAGTCTAAGGAGATTGAGTATTTTGAGGGATAGCTTCACGGGCTCAAACACGGCATCTTCATTGGCATTCTCTCGCACAATGATTTCGTCGAGTCTTAGTGGAAGGCTGAGAAGGAGGAGGAACACTTGAAAAAGTAGGAATGTTTCTCTCCTTTATTGTGGAAGGTTTAGGTTGAGGTCTTTTTGGTTGAACAATAGGAGAAGAAGGCCTCTTCTCTCGATAAGAGGAAGGAGGTGGAACTACGCCATAGAATGGAGGAATATTAGGTGTAGCAAGGAGACCAGGTCCATCATGAGGAGGAGGTATAGGTCTAACCTTAGGAAGAATATTATTGTTCTCCTTAAGAGAAGGTAAAGTCACATCCATAGGAATAGGTCGATGATCTTCCTTAGGAGGGAGATTAGTTCTATTCATGAGGGAAAGAACCCCATCTTGAAGAATAATATGAATGTCAAATGTTGGGGATCTAGGTTGACTTAAGGATAAAATCATATCGTTCTTCCATTTTTTATTAGAGTGAAAAAGAGCATCGCTCCTTGATGGAAGCTATTGAAATTGGTTAGGCCAAAAGAGATCAATAGGAACACCAGGGCTTCTTTCGCATGGACGAAATAAGCTATGGTTAACAGTTATGATTTCTCCATTGTGAGGAAATTTCAGACACTTGTGGATTGGAGAAGCAATAGCCTTCACGGAAGATAGCCAAGGATAGCCCAACATCGCACGGAATTTCTCAAAAGAAGGTATGATAACAAAGTCAACATCCATGCATTTAGTATGAAAATCAATAGGAAGGGTGATAGAACCAATGGTAGGACAAGTGAATCCATCAAATAACTTCACAACTGTTACAAGTGTGGGTTGTCGTTGCACCAAAAGATCGGCCTGTCAATGCTCGATACAAACACTAGACTTATAGAATCCATAGGAGGTTGTTAAACCATGTCGTGAATCCCCGTAAGGGATGCTAGCCCACTACCTGTAATCCTGCTCCCAGCGTCACTCACTGTGGCCTGCGTGATTTGAACCTATGACCAAGCTCTGATACCACTTATTACAAGTGTGGGTTGTTGTTGCACCAAAAGATTGACCTATCAATGCCCGATACAACCACTAGACTTATAGAATCCACAGGAGGTTATTAAACCATGTCGTGAATCCCCGCAAGGGACGTTGTCCCACTGCCAACAACAACCACATTAGAAGCATCATATATTGGTTTATGCAATCATAAAGTGAAAAGATACTCTTCAGTTATGACATTAATCATGCAAGAGGGATCAATAAGGGCACCACAGCAAGGGATATCCTTAACCTTCACAACTATATATAAAGGGCCATCGGGTTCTCTAATGGTCTCGCTAGGGTCAAATGTAATACAAGGATCCTTAGGCGTATCTTGTGATTCTACCATATTAACCAAATTTGGAGTCATAGAGGTGAATTCTTCATAAGAGAAAGAATTAGGCACAATCTCAATAATGTTAGAAGTATGAGAGGGCAAGGGATCAGTGAAAATCTTAAGATTTTGATTAGGAGGAACTACTGATTTATTCCCTTTATCATTCACACCTGCCATAGATATAGTATTACTATAAATCAAGTCTTGAATCTTATTCTTCAATGCGAAATATTTCTCAGTATCATGACCAGGCTAACGATGAAATTGACAAAAGGAATTGTTATCAAAATAAGGGGATGCAAGTTTAGAAGGATCAATTTGTTTTATAGGAGGAAGTTTGGTAACATTTATGTGCAACAACTAAGACATTATACTATGTAAAGATTCATTCAAGGAAGTAAATTGTCTTTCTCTTTGGAAAAACTTAGAAATAAAAGGCACACCTATTGTAGCATTCACATTGTGGTTGTTGATTGTATCATTGAACTTGATGAATCTTTTTGTTGGTTTGAACTTCGCAAATGATTGTTGAACACTCTCGCCCTTATCACTCAGAGCCATAGGAGTGGATTGGTCCATTTGACTCACAGCCAGTTGATAATTATGGAGTGTTGCACACAACTACGGAAAGGAAGTAAACTCGGACAAAAGAAGATTTTTCTTGATATCTTTTTGTAAATTATAAATAAAAATTCTTTGAATATCATTAGCAAGTACATGAAAAGAAATTTGAGCACACAAATGCTTATATCTACCAATTAAATCAATCACTTTTTCTTTAACACCTTGTTTACAATGCATTAAATCAGTCAAAGTGATTTTAGGACCAATGTTGTTTTGAAATTGTTGAAAGAAAGCATTTGCCAGTTGTTGAAAAGAAGTGATAGAATAAGAAGGCAAAGAGCAATACCATTGTAAAGCCTTATCTCTTAGTGTCCTTGTCAACAATTTTGCAAGCAATCGTTGATCATAAGCGAAATCGGTGCACAAGGTTTGAAATGTTTTGACATGCATAAGAAGATCACCTTTTCCATTATAGAGTTCCAATTGAGGGATCTCAACATGTTTAGGTGGCACGGCTTTAACAATATCAAGAGAAAGTGGGCTCGCAACATCAAAGGTGGGCACACTAAACTTGGATTGACTCATAGAAGCACTTTGTTGTTGTAAGGAAGACGCGGTTTGAGAAAGATTGTTAATTGTCATTTCGGTAGAAGGATTGATGTTAGACATAGGTGATTGAGAAGGTGGTTTGATGTTATTGAAAGAAGACATGGACTGAGAATAAGGTGGTGGGACACTATGATAAGTAGGCATAGGTGATGATTGGGTAGGAAAAGGGACACTTAAAGGAGGAATAAAGTTGTTGAAGGAATTGTCCCCTTGTGTCACACTGATTGGTTGAGGAATAATAGGAACACTCATGGAAGACATAGGTAAAGATGGAGGATTAAATGAAGAAGAGGGATTGCCCCCATGACCAATGGTTGTAGGAATGACATTTTGAGTTGAAGTAGCCATGATGTTGGAGGTAAAAGTAGGAATATTAGTTATAAGAGTAGTCAAAAGAATTAAAGGATTGACTTGTGTTGGAGTATGTGAATAACCTAGGGTTTTGACACAACTCTTGATAGGCATGACATTAGAATCAACAATATGTGCAATGCCATGCAATATATCAATTTCATTATTATCACTTTGAATCATGCACTTAAGGCCTTCAATTAATGGAAGAGATTCACTATTAGGGTATTCTTGGGACATCCATTGTTGAAAGTTATCAAATTGATTGTCCAATGTGGAAAGTTGATCTATAGAGACCCTAATTAAAGCTTCTTCTTCATCATGGGATTCATCAATGGGGTGAATAGGCACATGATTAGGATGGGAATAATTAGCATGATCCTCATTAAAGAAGTCACCCAAATTAGGCTTCATCTCCTCGGTAATTAGACCTTGGGAAGCCTTAATTCTAATGCTTCATCTAATGGGGATAGGATAGGTAGGACTAATAGTGGTAAAACTCATGCACTAGAGGGAATGTTTGAATTTTGAATTTTGGAACAAAGCTTACAAAATTGATTAATGCAAAATTTAAGAAAATAATGATTACACAATTTGAACTTTGTTGGGGGAAGAGGATGACACAATTTCCAAAAAAGAAAGGAAAATGAAATTTTAAATTTAGGGCCTAGGGAATACCAATTAAATTTAAAATAAAAAAATTTTAAAATCAGGGTAGACTATAATTAACCTCTTAACTTTAAAAAATTTCTAGAAATTTGAAATGTTGAATTTTGAAGGTATTTTCGATACTAGAGGGATTAAAAATCGACAAAATCAGCCAATCTTCTGTATTAAGGCTATTAAATACAATCATAACAGTCTCTCAAAATTTCGGGGAAAAAGTCGAGGACCATGGTTGGAATGCACATGGTTCGACCAACTTTTTTCAAAATTTTCAGGGAAGGATATTACGATGATTTTAAAGATAACCCCAAAAAATTGACGAATTTTATGACCTCTAAATGGGCGAAATGAAAGCGCAAATGTAAAAATAGGACCCTATTAGGGTTTTGAAGAAAAAGAGGAATTGAATTGCAAATTTGAAAAAGGTCAAACCTAATGGATAGGGACACCTTGGAAAATGTTTAGAAATCTAAATTGGAATGAAATTGATTTTAAATTTGCACAAAATCCAATTAATTTTGAAAATTAGGGTTCTATGACCTAACCACTTAATTTTAAATTTGAATGTTGGGAAAAAGGGGAGAAATTGAAATTTTGAATTGTAGGAATGAAGACAAGTCTAAGAACAATCAAAAATCAGAAAATTAAATGGAATCCAATTTTTGCACAAGTTCAAGATGATTTTTAAAAATTAGGGTTTTAAAAAGTAACCTCTTAATTTTGTAAATTTTAATTACAAATTGAACAAGACAATGAAGAAATCGAATTTGACAAACAAGAAAATTTTCAGATCTAAGATAACCACAAGCAATTTTTACAAATCACGAGTTCAATTTTAATTTTAAAAACTAGGGTTTCTAATGACTTAACCTCTAAGTTTGCAGAAAATTTAAACTTGCAAATGAAAAATATGCAATTTTGATCAAAGGAAAGTATGCAAGACGTCGGGTTCACCAAAATGTAATGTGGGAAAAGGTGAATGATGGATCGAGAGGAAAACTACCCTTTCCCTCAAGGAGAGATGAGAACTTCACTATTGATTACCCTTCAAACACTTTTCACCATGGTACATTTGGAAGAGGAGAGGAGAATTCACTAGATTCAACCTTCAAAGATGAAGATTGAATTATGAATGAAATGGGAATGATAAGTTGATCCCCTCTTCCTTATTTGAAATGGAAAGGAATTGATTGAATTATGTAGTGCAAAAGTGACAAAGAACTGATTATAACTTGAGATAAGAATATGGGATGAAGTTGTGCACTTGGATCTGGTAGTAATATGTCGAGACGAAGTTGACCTACGAAATTGAGGAAAAGTTGCTTGGACTGTGCTGGGAATGTACACGGTCCTCCGAGAAATCCGCCAAACGAAAAGGGTTTTTTCGCCTCTTGAAATGGAGCCTGAATCCCAAAGTACAACTACACACCTGCAACCTACACATAGAAAAGAGAGCAAAATGGGTTGGGATTGGGGGTTTACCTTTAGGTCAAACCCCAGTTTTGGAATTAACCAAGGAATGAAAGAAAGTACTTGCAAGTAGATGTAAATGAAAGACTGAATTGTAAATCACCTCAAGGGAAGTTGTGATAGAAATGTTGATAGAAGTGCTTCTATGGAATTGAATGTTGGAATCAATCTCCTTTTCAATGGTTGAATCCTTGACTTGAATGCAACACCTAGCCTTGAAGGGAGACTTGAGAATGCTCAATGCTGGAAAAGAATGCGTGAATGCTTGATCTCATTTAAACTTCCCACTCATCCAGCTTCAACTTATGCAAATGAGATGATGAATGCCCCTTAAATACATGTTAGTGGATTTGATTTTCGTCACAGGCCGACATCGGGGGAGTTTCTCGCCCAATGCAAAACCAACAATGCAACCCTAGGAAGGGTCCTGCCCTAAAATAGGGCAAAGACAGGGGCGCCACGCCCCTATCCTACCCCTTTCTCCAGGGAAGAGTGAGGACAGAGTGATGCAGAGGCCAAGAAAGAAGTTGTTTCTGAGGGTTGAGCAATCTCCGGTCTCCGATCGGGCTAGAGGATTCGATCTCACGTGCGTGAGGACCTTAATGCAGTCGAAAATTGCTAGGGTCGCCATTTTATGACACTACAAGAACATATGTTTGGTAAAATGAATTAATTTTTAGGGTTCCAATGATATTTGGGTCATTGAAGCAAATCCCTTGAAATTTTCTAAATCAAACTCTTCTAAACTAAGAGTTTCATAACATTTTAAATATGGGGATAATAATAATGACATATATCTCATAACTAATAAGGGGTTACACATTTTGTCTCTTTTGGACAATTTTGGCAATGTCATTTATTGGTTGTTTTGTTTCTTTTTTAAGTTCTAATAGTGTCTTTGATAGAGCTTTTCTTTAAAAGAGGAAAATTAAAGCTTTGTGGACCAAGCATGAAGAAAAGATTAGAAGGGGACTTTTATACAAATCTAAAATAATATTATTTGTAGTTTGATATATACTAAAGATACTTGCAACTTTAATTTTTTTGTTTTTTTATACGTGAAATTATTCATTCTAAGATCATTATATTTCTGTAAAATTAATTTTTAAGAGTAGAGATTTTTGTCTATATCAAAAAAATTCCATCAAATACCATTCCCCATGGTTATTACTACCAATCTACATAATGGATAGCACCCAATACACTATTTGTCATTTACAAAACTTCTTCATAAAATTGCCAACACCAAAAAGTATTTTCAATTCTATATTATATTAAGAAAAATCTTTTAAATATTTGTACAAGCCCTCTTTACATTAATATTTATCTACTCCAAAGTCTTCTCTTTATTTTGAATCAAGTATTTATTTACTTCAGTTACAAGCTTATCTTGATGTTCCTCACTTCAATACAAAATTTGTTGTAGAAAAGTTCTAACTACCATTTAGATTTAACAATGAACTTTCTAGTTAACATTATGACTGACTTTGATTACAGTTACTCAATTAACATTATAACAGTCACTCAAATTAGTCTGAATGGGCAGTGTAGTTGGCTAAGGAATTTGGGTTCTTCTTATATAGGTCTTGAGTTCAATTCTTGCTTGCCAAACTCTGACCCTATTGGCACCCCAACTTGGCAGAAAAAAGTAAGCCCAAGGAAAGGTCTAGTGGGAATCACTGGGATGAGTCACGGGGATACCTCTATGGCCAACGAAAAAAAAAATGGTCACTCAAATTACGAGCTTTAAGTAAATTTCTCTATGCATTATTTAAAATTGACATATCTTGCGTGACAATTATGTATCTAAACAAGTGTCGTGTAGTGGTGAGTACTTGTTGTTTTAAATTTGTAATAATAATTAAATATTATTTTTTGCAAACAATTAGTAACTAGAAGGGATTAATAATTTATACTATATTAATTGTAATGAATGAATATGTAATGAAAAGTTCAATCCAACTAATAACTAAGTCATTCTCTATAGTGTACATAGTAAAGCTATTAATTTAATGGGCTAGGTGAAGCAATTTATACTAAGAACTACAATCATTCTCTATTACTAGATTTAGAACATTAGGAGAAATAATGTTTTAACAATCCAAGATGCTCACAATTTTTTTCAAGAAGTCATTTTGACAATTTTCAAATGAAAGAAACGGTTTTGATAATGCTTGAGGGAATATAGCCAGAAAATATTGAGTGGGCATGTTAGGCCATCCAAAAATGAAGGTAATTGACTATTGTTAATTAATTTAGTGTGAGAATATAGGAAAACATACATACATACATACATACACACACACATGTGTGTGTGTTAATCACTGAAAAGTTTTAAAGGGCAACAATGACACAATCATCATGACTCATATAAAGTTAAAGATTTGTAATCTTAAATTAACCCAAAATGCCTAACAAAATTTTGTGGAGATGGTCATAGAATTCTATTATTACTTTCTTTATAAAAATAAGAAATATTAACTTAGTGGGGATGACCCCACAATGCAGCAGTTAGGTGCGAGCCTCCTACATGGGAGGTATTGGGTTCAAGTCTGCTCAAGCCTCATGTGTCCCACACACAAGCAATGGAGAGATAAGGTGATGTTTAGGTGTGGAGGACAGGACGACACAAGGAGATATAAGGGTGTTAATGCCAAATAAATATGAGGATGAGGCCCCTCAAAAATGTGGTCTCACTGGTTCATAGCTCTAGCCAAACAAAAAAATATATTAACTTAGTAAAATATATCTTAATTAACATTCAACATAATTAAGATAAAAATAGATCAGTGTCAATTTTTTTAAGGTTAAATGTATTAATATTACATTTATTAGTTAAATTATTACATATATTTATTGAAGTGAAATTATTAAAGTTAAATTATTGGGTGTTTGATGAAAAAAATCTCTGCAACTAGCTCATGCTAGGTTTACTGCATGTGTGCGAGCCCCTTGTCGTTGCGAGGGCCAGACGGGCCTCATTTACTGAAGCATGTACGGTCCCTCCTTGCTATGCCTGGTATTGTTGTAGGTTTTTTCTATCTTTTGTTTTCTATAGATGACACATCATTCTCTGGGCAGCGAAGTTTCTCTGCCTTCAGACAAGTCCTTCAGAGACACCCCGATTGATCGTCCCAGTGTGCACGCGGATGTGGCCTTCCTCCTGCAGCCTAAGGATCCCCTCGACCCCAACAGACATGGAGAAGGTAAGGGGTTTTTTCCTGTTAAACTCACAGTTAGACCTAATTATCTTATGGCCTAGGCTATTGATTTGGAAAAAAATAGACTTAAAACTTCTGCTATTTTTTTTGCAGCGTTGGATTTGAATGTTCTTCCCTCTCGTAATTTCATTAATAATTGGTTCCAAAATATTTGTGGCAAGAAACTAGGGTTCTTTGTATCTTTCTGCAAAATGATTCAAAGGGGTTTTTTAATTATTTTCTTCAATTCTCCTAAACACCAGTATGAAGTAGTTAGAAAGCAGTTTTGGAATGTGGGGAAGTATTGCTTTGGGACGCTAAGTTGGTCTCTCGAGACCAAAAAAGAAGATGTCATGGTGGTGTCGTGCCCTAGATGGGTCCTGGTTCAAAATGTCCCTCCTTTCTTTTGGAACCTTCTTCCTCAAGCGCTGGCTAGCCTAGGTGATGTGTTGAGAGTTGATAATTTCGCTACCCTTCTTCCTCATCTAGACACTAGGATTCTTATTGCCATTCACCCCGATATTGCCCTACCCAATGAATTGGTTGTTGATCTCACAGAGGAGTCTTTTTCCTACCCTATTAAATTTTTGGGGGGTTTCAATGCGTGTTTTGTCTGTAAAATGGATGGGCACCTCCGTAAAGATTGCCCGCTCCTTGTGAAACCTAAACACCCTACAGGTCTCCATGCAAAATTGCATCCTTCAGCTACTAATGTCTTGGTCATCTTGGCCCCTACCTCCCCCCCATCGTCCTCCTTGCCCTCTTCCATTTCGACCTCCAGTTGTGCTTCGCCTTCCAACTCGGCTTCTCCCTCTATCCTTCCCTCTCCACCTACCTCACTCCCCACCCCACCTCCTCCACCCCCTTCAATCTCTATAGGCTACTCGGTTGACTCAGCGCACCCCCCCCTCCCTCTAAATGATCAACAACTGGTTTTACAAAAATTAAGGAGTATAATGGCTACTAGAAACATAATTGAGAAACTCTTCTCAGAAGATAACAAACACACAACTGCTAATGTTATTGATATCAACAACACTTCCTCTGTGGCTAGGGGTGAGGATAAAGGTGCCCTAGCCCACACTCCTAGTAGTGCTAATGAGGTTCCTGAAGTGACGAGCATTAGGGACAAACAAGGTGTATCTGAGGTCTCCTTGAACGCTAAGTCGCAGGACCCGGATGAAGCTAGCTTTGAGATCACGAAGGCTTATAGTCTTGAGGTCTCATTGATATCTTGGTTTCTACCGAGCCCTCAAACACTCCTCCCTTTAGGTTCCCTAGTAATCCTAATAGGAGTGAGGACTTGGACCCTGTGAACAACCCCTCTTGCACCATTAGGAGTGTTGTTGTTGACAATGCCATTGAAATGGAGGCCTCCACGGCATACAAGGGATTCAACAAAGAAAGTTTAGAGTGGAAGAATTGGGCTATAGTGCCTTATGCCCCATTTTCTTCTCAAAGGATGTTGGATAAAGTCATGTCTGATATTGGACTTCATAGTTGTCTGGAGAGGACTCGCAGGCCCCGCAAGAGATTCAAGAAGAAGATCGCTTCCCGTTTAAGGACTGATCAATCAGTCGACCTTAAAAAACACAGAGCTAGACCATTGGGGTCAACCAATTAAAAAAAAAGTTTTGGCTCCCCTAAGAAGCACATCTCAAAATGTTATAAGTCCTTCAGGAACCCAATGGACACTGCCCCCTAAAAGTGCCTCTATGACCTTACATCTCATCTCTTGGAATGTTAGGGATTGGAGTCCCCTAACAGAAAATGTGTCATTAAAAGATTTCTCAGAGTAAGGAAAGAGGTAGACTTTCCGATGCTATAGGAGCTGAAAGCAATCAATTTTTCTCTAGACATCAATTTGAAATGTATTTGGAAGAAGGACACACAATTTAGCACTAAGCATATCAAAGGTAAGGGGGGTAAAACCATTATGGTGTCTAGCAAATGGGCCAAGTTTGTGGACTCCTGGGGTATTTATCCTTGCAATAGAGTTGTTTGGCTCAAGATCAATTTTAATAGTACCTATTTCAATATCATCTCACTATATGCCTCCAATGATCACAAAGAACGCATTTCATTATGGAAGTGGTTGGCTAAATTGGAAGATATCCCATGGATTATTAGGGGAGATTTTAACATGATTGAGAATTTACAAGACTAAAGTGGAGGAGCAAAATTTGAATGGAAGCCAAATGAGAGATTTTATTTGAATAGGATGATTAACAAGCAGAGCCTAGTGGATCCTCTAGCTGGTAGGAATCATGAGTATGGGGGCATTTGGTTTACTTGGTGTAACTATCAGCAGGGGTCTAAAAAGATCTACAACAGATTGGACAGGTTCTACTTTAACAAGAGTGTCTTCAATGAGATCTCTGGGCCAAATAATGTCAATGTCAAGACCATCCCCTACACCCTATCTGACCACCATCCCATTTCCATCTCTATTCATCCACTTTTATCCCCCATCACAAACCGTCGCCCCTCAGATTTATTTGCTCTCAATGTTGCCCTGCTCAAAGATGAATGTGTTACTCATGTGGCCTTCCTCATTAAAGAATACAATGCTTGGTTCCCATCCTTTGAGTGCTATTGATAAATGGAATCAAAATGTGGATAGTTGGAGAGCCCTATTCTAGATTGTAGGAAAGAAAAAATCTATGGATGGCAGGAAGATGGAACTGAACCTGCACAACCAACTCTTGGAAGAAGAAGACTATTTGCAAAAACACCCTGATGACTCTGAGGCAACCTTTCGCATTAGGGTTACCAGAGATTCCTTGAGAGCTTTTCAAAATAAGAGGATTTAGGGGGCCAAGGTGAGAGCTATATTTAATTGGTGGAGAATGGAGACAAGGGGACTAAGTTCTTCTTTAATTTCCTTAAGAAAAAAGAGGCTAAGGAGTTGGTGGGATCGATCAAGGAAGGGGATAAGTTGATTACTGAACAGGAAGATATCCTATCAGCCTTTTCACACTACTATAAGACCTTGTTCACTTCAGAGGATTTAGGAATGAATATAGAAGCTCATAATGTATGTGCTCTTATACCCAAGAGAATTGAGGAGGAAGATGCAAAGATGCTTGATAAGGACATCACATTAGGGGAGATTGCTATGGCCATTAGAGCCTTGAAGTTGAAGAAAGACAAAGACCCGGGCCTGGTGGACTATCAGTAGAATTGTATCAAGTGAATTGTGATTGGATCTGTGAAGACCTGCTACAATTGTATCAGGCAACTATAGACCAGGGATCCCTAGGCTGCAAGATTAACAATGGCACTATCAAGCTAATTCTTAAAAGAGATAAAACCCTGATCAAGAATTGGAGACCCATAACCCTTCTAAATGACTCCTACAAAATAATGGCCAAAATTCTTGCACACAGGCTAGGTAAGGTCCTCCTTAAAATTATCAATTCCACCCAAACTGGATTCATTAGAGGGAGATACATTTTGGAAAACCTAATTACCTGTTGGGAATCCCTCCACTAGGCAAAATAATCTAATCAAAATGGAGCAATGTTGCTGATTGATTTTGAAAAGGCTTACGACAGGATAAAATGGAATTTCGTCTTGAGGATGCTAGAAAGTCTTGGCCTCCCTCCTTTTTTTCGCAAGATGGTGCAAACACTACTAAGGGATGCCTTAGCTTGTGTAGAAATTAATGGCAGGAAATCTGATATCTTCACCTTGTCTAGATCAATTAGGCAAGGGTGTCCTCTTGCACCTGCCCTATTTGTCATAGTTGCAGATGCCCTGCATTACCTCCTCCGGAATTGTTCCCTTTCCACCAGGGTAATGGGGATAAAGTTGCCTAATAATTCGGAACTCCTGAATGTTCAGTTTGCTAATGACACAGCCATTCTTCTGAACTTATCATAGAACAATTTAGAATCACTAATGATGAATCTCTCTACCTTTTGTAAGGCTTCAAGGAGCAAAATCTCTCTCCCCAAGTCTATAATGTTGAGTTGGCAAGCCCATCCTCCTCCTTGGTTTGCTAAATACTCTATCTCCTAGGGTGGCCCAGATCACCAAGTGAGGTACCTTGGCATCCCTTTTGTTGTTAGCCCCAACCTGAAGGAGATGTGAAAGTGGGTTAAGAGCAAGATTGATAAGAAGCTTAGGAAGTGGAACACAAAATATCTATCCATGGTAGGCAGATTTTAGATATGCCAAAAGGTTTTATCCTCATACAATATTTTATATTCATTAGCATGGCTATTCAGTAACTATCAGTTATCTTTCATTCAGAAATTAATTAGAAATTTCCTATGGTCATATGGAAAGGGTGCAAGGAAAAGGCATGCAGTCAAATGGAATTGGTGTATTATGAGCAAACTTAAGGGGGGCATTGGACTAAAGGACTTAAAAACCCAAGGTACTGTTTTAGGTTGTAAATGGATCTTCAAAGCCCTAAAGGGTGATGAACCTTGGAAAGTCCTCATAAGGCATTACATTCAAAAATTTGTCCCGAAACGTGCCCCTACATGGAAAGGACTTCCATTTTGTGACTTGGTTGCAGGGAACTTTGCAATGAAACCAATGGGCTCTCCTATCTTTAACTCTCTCTGGAAAGCTTGGGAATGGGCTAAAAGTTTCATTAGTAACAATGGTATATTCAATATGGACAGTATTATCTGGGGGTAGAAATTTGTTTGGTGGAATCTACTACACAAGGATAGGCTGCTAGCTTTGCTTCAAGGGTGTTCATCCAGAGCTTGGGCGAAGAAAGGGATTTGTGTGTTTGATGACATTTTTAAAGATGGAAGATTTCTCTCTTGGCAGGAGTTGATGAGAAAATTTAGCATCCCTTCCTCCCAGTACTGCACCTATACAATGATTTGCTATGCTCTTAACCCTCTCCTGAGCCCCCTCTTGACCCGCACAGACTCAGACCCTGTCGATTCGTGCACTTGGTCCTCTGATCTTCCTTTGTCTAAAGTCTCATCTAAGATCATTTACCTCACCCTCTCTGATTCTCAAGAAATTCTTACCCACCTTTCGCATACTTGGCCCCCTCTTCCCATTGGCAGTTGGAGCAAGACCCTATCTCATCTTTGGTCCTCTCGGGTTGAACCTAAGTTGAAGTTCTTTGTGTGGAAATTGTTGCTTAATAGACTTCCAGTGTGTCAGGCTGATGACAACATCCCTTCATGTTCCTATTGTAGAACCCTTGATAATGTTCGTCACATCTTTTGTGATTGCTTGTTGGCTAAAGAAATCTGGGCCATGTTTGGGTTTAAGTTGGGTAGTAATATTAATATTGTTGATGCAATCAGTGGCTCTATTGGTAATATCAGGAAATCTAGCAATGGTTTTTGGTTTATTTTATCTATCAATATCCTATGGGCCATTTGGAAGATTAGGAATTATTATGCTTTTAATAGTAGATCCAGATCTCTTACTGAGTCTCTGAGGAGACTCATCTCTTATGATGTTTCCTTGCAGGTCTCCATGGTGATTGAAGTCAACAAGAAGAAATTTGAAGACCTCATGACAGATGGGGTAGTTAGGCTATGCAGGTGGGAAGTGTCCCACAGGTTCACATGGTCTAGGAAGGACACAACCAATTTTGAGTTTGAGACAACCCTCCATAACTTCGTGAGAGATTTGTCAGCTTGCAGAGGAGAAGCAGTAGGTCAGCAACTAGTTGAACTCCCTCTCGCCCAGCTGGTGGTACACCCATACCTCGACCAGATTCATGAGGATAGAGTGCTGGTTTGGATGGAGGGGCGGGCTGGTTGGACAACGTGTATCCAGTTGGAGGTCTCCTTTGTCCCCATTGATGGAGAATTCTAGTTTGTTTAGATGGCATCAATCGTGTTGTTTGTTTAGTTGTTTATAGTTACATATGTGGGACGTTCTCAAGACCTCTCATTATGTAATTATGGTAGTCCTACTATACTTTACCAACTTGATCCCTTTCTTTAGTATCTTTTTGTTGTAATTGTTTCAAGGTACCTTCTAAGACTGTATTTTTGTGTATATATATATTATTTACGTTATTTAATTAATGTTAAATTATTCAAATAAAAAAAAATATCTTTATTTTTTATTTAATTTGAATAACATAAAATGTACTGTTTACTTTTGTACCTTAGAATTGTGTTCAAAATGTTAGTTTTTAGTTATTTTAGTGAAGGCAAGCAGAATATGAGGTTGCAAGAAGTATACGTCGATTGTACTAACATAGCAATTTAGAAAAATGAATCTATTGCATATTTAACAACATAAAATTTTAAGACTTGCCTAGTTATAACCTAATTTATACATTAAACTTGATGAACTTATCTTTGTAATTATAATTAATAATAATAATTTTATATTGTAATATTTAATAAATTTATATGATAATTGCTATTAGACTTATCTTTATTATTATAATTAATAATAATTTTACATTATAATTATTTAATAAATATATATGATTATTGCTATTATTAAAATTCTTAACTTCACCCAAAATGTCTAACATTCACCCAAAATGATTATCGCAGTGATTATAGTAGATAAAATTGTAATCTAAAATTCACCCAAAATGTCTAACGAAAATCCATAGAGATGGTTATTGTATTCTACTATTACTTTCTTTATACAAATAAGAAATATTAACTTAGTAAAATGTATTCTAAGTATCATTCAACATAATTATGATAAAAATATCAATGTCAATTTCTTTAAAGTTAAAAACGTTTAATAAAGTTAAATTATTACATATATTTATTGAAATGAAATTATTAAGTTAAATTATTTAAATTAAAGAAATTATATGATAATATTATATTATAATATTTAATAAATTTATGTGATAATTGCTATTATTAAAAATTTTGAAATAGTCAATGGATCCTTGATTTATTGGTGGAATTGAATGGTCCTTAATGAGTTCACTAGGGATCAAGTCTTGACCTTCATAGAAAAAATGCATTAAAATGAAAAAATTTAATTCATAATTCTTACTGGTGGAGGAACAATTGAATAATAACGATTTTAAAAAAAACGATTGCAACAGTACTAGCCTAACCACATTTATTAATAATAAATGATTAGAAATTGTGATTAAATTGCATTTATATTTCCAAAAAATCTACCATGAGATCATTGAAAAACTTCTATTTTTTATCTTTCCCTTTTCCTTTCTCGTTTTTATTTTTATAAATTAGATTAATTGTAGATATAATTTATAGCACAATTTTGTGAATAAACTTTATAGATAATCACATTTCACCCTAACAAAACATTTGAATTTAAAATGTATTTGAAACCAATTGTAAATCAAGAAAATTGAATGATCTAAATCAAAACTCAAAATTCCTTAAATGCTCACAAAAATCTAACAAATTTGAACTACTAAATGAATCAAAATCTAACAATAGAAATCTTTAAAAAGTTATTTAACATTTATCAATAATCATGTCTATTTACAAGATAGAGAGACTCGCTCCTAAATTAATCATGTCAAACAACCCATCAACAATTATAATAATTCATCTAATTCAACGACTAAGGATACCCCTGTTTCCAGTGGCCCTAAAGGTAACCCTGGTTTTTGTGGCTGGGGTAGTATGGGTCAAAACTTCCAATCTCCCCCTCTCCCACCCCTCAAATCTACTACTGTTAATAATGGTGTTACGGTTCATGAGGATCTTCATCCTAAATGTGTTGAGCTCAATGATAAGGAGGACTATGAAGATGTGCTAGGGATGACAAAGAAACATGCCATTGATACCTTTAATATGTTTAAGTGGTTGTTTCATGAGTTGAAAGAGGTCAAACTTAATCGAAGGGCACTGGGAAGCAAAATGGAGGCCATTCCTGTGAGTAATATTCAAGATAATCAGAAAGAAGCTGGCAGTGGTCGGAGGAGAAAAAATCAGTGTTGGATTTCATTCAAAGGGCTGGAGAAGGTATTGACCAAATGAAAAAAGGGTTTGAGGACAGAATCTCCAAGGTGGAAGTTGGCTATGAGTAAATCCAGGCTACCCTTAAAACTATTATGTCTAGCAGCCATAAGATTGTCAAGCAAACTGCCGATGCTATGAATGCAATGCTAAACAACTTTGATAGAATGCAACAGGACAGAACTGTTGTTGCCACGGGAGATAATACTAATGTGATCCAAGCTGATGAAGGACCCAGAAAGAGGATGAGGAAATATGAAGAAAAAAGCGGCCACTCAAAATGAGGACTACAAAAAAATTAAGGCTGTAGCTGAAAAGATGAGTACCCTAGAGGCGGAGGTGGCTGAAACCCTCAAGAGTCTCATGTAGCTGGTTTGTTGGTTCTGTTTGTTTGTGTGTTTGATCTTTTATGTTGGCTTTTTGCTGCCCATCTGGATTTTTGCTATCTTTTTTATTGCTGTTTGTAATGTTCTATATTTCGCAGCCTGTATTGTTTTGGATACTTTTTTTGCTTTGATTCTAAATCTTTTATTTCAAGACCCCTTCAAAACCTGTTTTTACCCTAATCCAAAACAATTATAATAATTTAAAAAAACCAAAAACACTCATAATCACGTCACTTGCATCTTGTCTTGATAGTAACTTGGTCTTAGTCCATCGAACCCGATTGCAAACTTAACCTGTTTGCAGTTAAATTCGTGCTTAAGTTTGTGGCTATGGCAACCTTCACCATTGATTGAGCAATTTAATTTGCGTTTGTCCTGTTACTAGAAAAAACAAAAGACATCAAATATTCCAAGCCAATTCTAGCTAGTCCCCTTGAAAAATGGGTGTACCAATTTTTCTACAATCCTCTGCATGATTCCTTAATCCATCCTTTGATTATGGGATTCACATTACAGATCATTTAAAATGCTTAGGCACAAAAGAATTGATAGCCTCGTTAACTCATCTTCATCTGAAAGTCTGGGAAGCCCAACCGTTGTCAGAGTTCCCAAAACTATCACTTTGCCTTGAGGTAAATTAATTATAGATAGTACAACCAAGAAACTAATCAACTTCTCAGTTCATAAAAATGAGAATTCTTTCCGATTGCTTTTAAATTATATGCTGAAGTGTTCTGAAACCTAATTAAGGCTTCGAGCATTGAATGCTTAGAAAAGTGTGGAAGTTAACGAATTTGATTTATCAAACTTGGTTGCAACTTTCTTGGCAGCCATTTTTTATAATGTAGGGTGGGTGTTAGCAGTATCTGAGGTTCTAGATTATCAATCTCTTTCCCTTTCCCAATGTTTCAGCCTTGCCCATTGTAGAAGTTTATGTGAATTCTATAGATCGTCAAGAGAAAGTAATTGCATCAAGATGCTATTCCTGGTCATTGCAAGGTTTCTGTGAATCTGGGAGATGCTCAACATAAAGTGAATGCAACATTTCCACATATTCATCAACTTTGTCTGTAGTCCAATCCTCTGTGCTTATTGGAGGCAAGTATGTGACGGTTAATGGTGCTGGTCGAACGTGCAAACTGTTCTTTTTCCATGCCAGATGGGTACCGGTAAGAACAATGGGAACTATGGGCCGCCTGGACTGAATGGCCATATGCACAAATCCCTGCATGTATGCAAGATTGTTAATTTTAAGCCAGATCAAGATGAGTCTTCCAGCTAGCAATAAGAGAAAACAATCAAAATAAACCGTGTAAAGCCATAGTCAAGCACCTTCTTGAATGGCAACAATCTTCCTGTTTTTGATCTTGTGCCCTCAGGAAAGATGACCAGAGACAGGTCCTTCTCCACTATAGTCCTTGCCGCCTATACAGTCACAGATTGTACTAAGGTTGATGCAGTTGAAAAAGAAAACCTTTATATAAGGAAACAATAACTGAAGTAAGCCTGACAAGGATGTAGTTGGAGTACCTTTTTCATGGACTCAATAGCTGCAGTTGGATTAGAACGATCGATGCGAAGATGATTTGCTAACACATACAACTGCCCAAACAAAGGATACCATATAATCTGGCCATAACAATGGCTCATCAGAATCAAAGAAGCAGGAAATAAGCATAAAAAATGTAGATGAAAATCAATGCTTTCCCGCTGTAACGTGGAATTCATGCCAGACACACAAGGTTGAAACTTAAATTTTCTGACAGAATATTACATGAGAATAGAGAAAACAGCCAATATTAGAGTTATTTATATCCTCATTGTCTTAGCTTTGTAAACAATACCTCTGGACAATATACATTTGACATATCAAATTTCCTGCAAAATAATGGCACTACAAAGATAATAATTTTAAGTTTTCAAAAGAATTTTTCAAGGTGCAAGATTTTTTATTACCAGTATTTCGAATATGGCCCCCTCTTCATAACCTTTCAACAAGATGGAAAATTGGTATTGCAGAACAGTGATAGAATTGAATAAAATGTTATCAACACAATAACCATGGCAATTCTTCAAGTTTTCAAAATACCAAAAATCGCCTTATTCTTTTATGCTTAGCCAACCTTTCTAGGAAGCTCATATATGGTTGGTGACTTGATGTCAATCCATTATGTCTGATTCTCTATTTAAGTCATTGGCACATTTGACATTTTTCGACTTCCGCCACCTCCATTTAGAATTGTTTGTAACTTGGTATAAAGATCTGCTTTGGCAATGAATCATATCTTCCCTAGGACACGTGGATTTTAATCATTGCCAAATGCCAAGTGCTCTGCTAATTCAGATCTACTGACTACTAACTGTTGGTGATGAAAAAACACCAGCAAATATCTATCTTACTAATCCTGAATGTTATTGATGAAAAATATCTTCTTGAATTCAGAATTAAACTTTTTGTGAATTTGAATTTTTATTTACAAATAAAATTGGGGCTTTTGGTAAGGAATTTTTCCCTTCAAAAATATATTGTATTGGCACAAGTGCATATATGCACTAGACATCGAGTAGAACTCATGACCAGAAATTGTGATTTTGAATTTTTGAGTATACTTTGAAAGACCTTCAGTAAAATGTAGAAATTCTATTGCAGTCACTGATTATTAATCTCCTATCTCATAAAAATTATTTAACTGCTGAAAATAAATTTACAGCTGAATATCGAAAAATAACACAACTGCAACTTCACTAAAAATACGGAAAGAAATAAGCAACACAAGGACACAATATTTTTGGACAATCGTCCCTGGAAAAACCCCTAAGGGAAAACCAGTTCTACAGATGGAAAATATATTAATCTTCAGCAATATAAGAATTACAAAAGAATTCCTTGCCTCTTACTGGCAGAACTCCGACAAACTCCTAATATCTCCTGCTGATATCCTCCACTGCTATATCAACGCTATCACTGCGCCTCTTGCTAACACTGCAAGACTATTTGCTATCACTGCAAATTCTTCTCAAAACTTCTTATTTTTCAAATGACCCATGACCCCTTTTTATACTACTCTATTGGAAAACCAACGGCCGAGATTAATTCAAACCAACGGCTGAGATTAAGACAACTCAATTAACCAATAACTAATTTTGGCTATGAGGTGTCACCTAAAAAGAGCCACTATTAAATAACAATTGTTATTATCCTAACAACACTTGTTTGACAAAAACAACCATTTTCTAATTCTAGGTCAGGACGAACAGCTGTCCAAAACTACCCATAACTAATGCTGTTATTTCTGGGTAAGGACGAACAGCTGTCCAAGCTACCCATAATTAACATAAAGAACTCACTTTTTAAGAATTTTCCACTATATTAGTGGAAGTCAGTCATGTAAGATCCATATAGGTACCAGACAGAGAAACTATAACTTAAATTCAAATAACATGTAAACTTGAATCTATGGCAAAAGAATAAGCTGACACCTTTGGTAAGGAATTCACGTTTTTAAAACTGAACTTTGTATCATACCAATAAGAGTAAGGCATGTAAGGGATATATATATATATATATGATTGTGAAATTAAAGGTCAAAACCAAATTCTTGTAATTTTGTGAATCCACATTAGAAGATTAAACTAAGGTCTTTGATGATAAAATCACTTTTTAAAGGATTTTCTACTGTATCAAATAGAGGAAAGCATGTAAGATGCATATAAGACACTACAGTGAAATTAAAACAAAGAACCAAATGCTTGTGAATTTAACTCTGCACGGAAAGACCAAACAAGGGCAATAAAGAATTCTATTTTTAAAGGCCTTATAAAATACCAGCAGAAGTACGGCCTGTGATGTGCATATAAGCGGCAGACCACAAGACTAGAACTCAAAATCAATTATTAATGAATTGCAATCTACACCAAAAGAACAAATAAAGGTCTTCAATAAGAAACTCACTTCTTAAAGATTTTATACCATACCAATAAGAACAAAACATGTAAAGTTCATATAGGCATTAGACAGCAAAATTATGATTCAAAAACAAAATTACAAATACTTATAAATCGAAGTGTACACTTTTATAAAGAACTCACTTTTAAAACTTTATAACATACTGATAAGAGTAAAACATTTAAATTTTGTGATGCTTCATATTGTCATTGAGCCATTTAGCAGGTCCGTCTAATAAATCTGAGTTATTGTCCACGTCCTTTTATAATTTATTAAAATTCTGTTTTATCTAAACATGTCTATCCAAATGTTATATTAGCATCTAAGGGTCAGATTGGTATTAGATCAGTTGTCTTCAGTACAGATCAAACATAATATCAAAAAACAGGAAAGTTTTCCAATCACGTGAACTTGAAATTTAAAATGCAACTTGTTATAGTAACAATTATTAGAAAGTTGCATCAATTTTAACACAATAAAATACTCCATTCAACATAGTTCATAGCAATGAAGCAATAGTCCCTAAATTCTGGAGCTAGTCGATTTATTTTCCAAAGAAAATCCCGATTCATGAAAAAATCGTTGACCAAGCGATTGACCCAATTTTCAAATATTTTTTTCATTTAAATCACGTTAAAATCATGTTAAAAACCCCCAAAAATGGCAAAAAAGTGAAAAAAAATCATTGTAAAAACTTGCAAAACCCTAAAAAAACACGTGAAATTACTGAATTGCTTAGAAATAGGGTTGGTCTGAGACAAAATCAGAGTCAATGTGGAATCAACATTGAAAAAGTTTGTGATTTTGTCCATTTTCAGGGGTTCATCATTCCCCAAACTTCACTTGTTCAAACCCACAAGCTCAACGACCCAACAAAGGTAGAAAGCCCACGAGCTAAATTGCCTAGTAGAGGTTTGAACCTTTGTTGCTACCTCACCAATGGAGTTTTTCTACCACAACACTAAATGTTCAAAGATATATTTAATATATGTAGATATATATATGATTTTCAATTTATAATTGATATAGTTAATTTTTTCTCAAACAAAGACATACAATTCATTATGTGAGCAATATATCTGAAGTGCTCCACGAAATAAATCTAGATGACAACAAACAAGCTTACATAGTTATGATAAAAGAGCCTCCAACACACAATCATTAAAATTTGTCTCTACCTAAAATAGTAGTTGCAAGCTAGGTATTGCCAAAACCAATGGCTTGCTAATCTTTTACTTCAGCTAAGCAAATGCCTTTTGTTGAATTCTACCCCATATAAAAGACTTACCAATTGCCATCAGGGAATATAAAGCATTGCAACTATGGAATATGATTTGATAAGCTTTCTCACTACCCCTAGAAAACTCCTTGCCTCAATCAGAATGGAAGTCTTGGATCACTTCAAAATGGCTTCCACTTTTACTAAATTCCTAACAATTGTTGCATCTTTGTCTGATAAATTTTGGTCTCAGCTACTTCATAGACTTAGCTAATCTTTGATCTCAGACTTAGACAGCTATTTGGTGTATTTGGTGACTGCCGTTTTAAAAAGTTAAAATGAATATTTGCCTATGTAATCAGCAATATGAATATAAACAACAAAAATCTATTTTCTACATTTCATGGGTTAAACTCCTTGTCTCAATCACAATGAAAGTCTTGGATCACTTCAAAATGGCTTCCACTTTTACTAAATTCCTAACAATAGTTGGATCTCTGTCTGATAAATTTTGATCTCAGCTACTTCATAGACTTAGCTAATACCCCTAGAAAACTCCTTACCTCAATCACAATGAACGTCTTGGATCACTTCAAAATGGCTTCCACTTTTACTAAATTCCTAACTATAGTTGGATCTCAATCTGATAAATTTTGATCTTAGCTACTTCATAGACTTAGCTAATCTTTGATCTCAGGCTTAGACAACTATTTGGTGTATTTGGTGACTGCCCTTTTAAAAAGTTAAATGAATATTTCCCTATGTAATCAACAACATGAATATAAACAACAAAATCTATTTTCTACAATTCATGGGTGAAACTCTATTTTATTTACTCTCTATATCTCTATGCTATGGAAATGCCCTTAAGTTTTGAAAAAGTAGTTTGTGTATTTTTCTATAAATTTTTACGATTTTTTAAAATCCAATTTCTTACCCATTTTTTTCAAAAAAAATCTTATTCTTTTGGTTTGCCGATTTTTTCCCCAAATGATTTTTGTTACTAGGATATAAAGCATTGCAATTGTGGAATATGATTTGATAAGCTTTCTAAAATAATGAATTAACCCTCCAAAACTCCTTGCCTCAATCACAATGATCTCAGTTACTTCATAGACTTAGTTAATATTTGATCCGACTTAGACAACTATTTGCTGTATTTGGTGACTTCCCTCTTAAAAAGTTAACTGATTATTTGCCTATATAATCAGTAATATGAATATAAAGTTCCAAGGAAGCAATAATCGTTTGGGGAATTAATCGGCAAAACAAAAGTATAAGATTTTTTCAAAAAATGGGGAAAAAATCGGATTTACAAAAAAACGTAAAAAATTGCAGAAAAAAAATCGAAAACTAAGTTTTTTATATATTTTAGGGCATTTCCATAGCATAGAGATATTGTAGGCAAATAAAATAGACACCTGAACACATGAATTGCAGGAAATTATGTTCTAATTGAAATTAAATTGTTTTCATATGTTGGGTTCTCTAAATCAAAAACTATGTTCTAATCAGCATTATGTCAGATGTGAGATGTTTTAATCAGAAATTATGTTTAATCAAAAATCTATGTCAGGTGATAGATTACCTACATTACCTGTTATTGTATTGTTTTTTTAAATCTGAAATTAACTGCATAAGAGAGGTTTTATATTCATTGTACAAGAGAGGTTTTATGTTGAGGCCATTGAAGGAGGAAGGGATTGTTGAAACTCCAGGTTATTGTCGAAATCCCGAACAAACTGGCAATTTTTCTCAAATTATGCTTCATAGGCATTTTGTCAAACAATTTGTATGCAACCTCTTCTATTGAATTTTCTAACCATAATTGTTATTCAAATATTCTCAATGGTTTGGGAATGTACTTGCATTACAAAGTCATCTTAATCATTCGTAACATTTAATTCATAATCCCAAACAATGACCATTCAACATATACATACATAACAATATTAGTTTCATACATACATAATACATACATATCAAACATACAGAAAATAAAACATACATGTGCAATAATGGCAAACTTCTTAAAATATATACATACATAACAATGGCAAACTCTTATTAGTTTCTTAATTTATACATAAAGAAGTTTAATATTAAAACTAAAACATATAATAAAACATATATCAGAACATATATCAATTTAAATCTTAATCTATCATTTACCATATATTAAGATAGCATTTACCATAACAATCAAACTGAAACATATATTAAAAATCTATGTTTTAACATATATTAATTTATATCTAATCAAAAAAAAAATATTAAAACATATATGTTTTATTCTTAATTTATACCTAATCTTAAAACATATATCATTTATCTTAATTTTATTAAAACATACATTAACAATGGCAAACATATTAGAGAGGTTTTAATATTAGGTTTCCCGCAAGTCTCCATTCTTAAAAATCCTCTCTTGTGCAGTCTCATATTAGTTTTAATATGCCGCAAACATATACATATATAACAATGGCAAACATACATAAAATTCATACATGTAGCAATTGTTTCCTGCAAGTCTCCATGGTCAAGGAATTTACAGTTTAGAATCTTTGGAACTAGTATAGGAAGAATCGTAAATACTAAATAGAAATAGTCGTCGGTAATGCTCTGTCGTGCAACCAAAAAAAACTTTCCAATTGCTTCCTTCCGGCTTCAACTTCGTCTATTTATTGATTTTTGCGGACATTCTAGAGTTTTCGAGGCGATTTTTTTTGGCAGGATTTCGCTCAGTGATTAATCGCGTTTTTTTGGCAATTTAAAATGGAAAAAATCGTTGAAAATCGGAAAAAAATCGATCAACGATTTTTTCCGATTTTTGGGGGGAATTGATCGGGAACAGTCCCGATTGCCGATTAATCATGAGTAATCGGGTTTTTTTCCCGATTATTGCTTCTATGATATAAACAACAAAAAATTATTTTCTACAATTCACGAGTTAAACTCTATTTTATTTGCTCTTTATATCTCTATGCTATGGAAATGGAGTTATTTAAAAAATTAGTTTTTCTCTTTTTCTACAATTTTTTATGTTTGTTTTTAAATCCGATTTTTTCCCAATTTTTTGCCGATTTTTTCTCCATTTTTTTAAAAGATCTTATACTTTTGATTTGCCAATTTTTCCCCTGAACGATTTTTGCTACTATGGTTCATAGAAATAAGTACATTTATAAAAGCTATTGTTTTTCAAGTATAGGCATATACATTGGCAATAAAAACTGTGACACTAACATTTAGTATCATTTAAAACAAAAGTTCAAAGTACACATGAAAAGAGCTTTTATTACCTCTTTCTTGGCAATCCCCACAGTACCTGTGGGCGTAAGCCACATGATAAGAAAGATATCAAGAGGCGATGCATGATTGCTCACATAAATGGCTTTCAAATTTGAGTACTCGGCACCTCTTATCTCAATGGAGTTCCCTAAAATCCACATCTGAAAACCAAAATATATCAGGATACAGTCTTTCGTTAATCACTCAACTAGTAAGGCTTATCAATAAGTCGAGAATTTCGAAGGACCTTGGAGAAAGATAAAAGACCAGATTGTTAAACCAGGCCAGAAACATATACACCGCCAGAGAAAAACAGTATGTAACTAAAGTGAAAAGAACACTAGTCACAGGAAACAACATAGAATAATGCATAAAAATATCTGCAAGTAGCCTATTATATGTTCTATCATATCTGGATATAGTCTAACTCAACCTGGATATGAAACTGCTGACATATGAATGAATTATTTACTTTTTTTTGTAAGGCAGTGCAATGGATCCTTAGCAATGAAATTGTGAAAGGACCTAGCAGTATAATTTAAAAATGTGGAATCCTCTATAAATAGTTTTAATGTTCTGTGTTAGTTCTATGCTAGACAAATAGCAGCAAATTAACGACAGTAGTTTTCTTTATTTGATCAGATAGGTTAATCAAAATCAGCAATCTACAAGATTTAAAAGAAACGACAAAGGCTACAAAAACGACACAAAAGATACAGATTACCTGCAAAAAGCCCATAGATTTGGAACAGAAGAATAACCCATTTTACCAGTAAGTACTTTGTGGATAGGAAAAGAGAGATGAAATAATGTAAAACTGCCACTCGCTAAGCAGAGATCCTGCTGCCATAACTGTAATATCTAACCTGCTGCCATAACTGTAATATCTAAGGGGAATAATACATGGCTACGGAAAGGTAGATAAATAGATACACAACATCTGCAAAATTTCTTTGAAAAATAGGTTATAATACCAACGAGTTTTAGCACTAAACATTCTACCCAAACAAAACAAAACAGCGAAAGATTACAGTAGCATTACTGGCTAATGCAGGTATCATGTTTTCAAGAGCTCAAAGGTATCCACAGTTTGTAGTTTATGGTTGTTAACTGTATTCTGTGTTATTAAGGATTAGGAATTAATTAAACCTCGTTATAAATAAAATTGTGCCGTATGTTCAAAAGGTGTATTCATAAGTGACATCCCTATCTTGATTTGAAAACCCTAAGCCTTTGAATGACTTTTATTGGTATATGTTTTTGTCTCAGCTGTCTGATTTTTTCTATTATTTTTTTTAAGACTATCCACTTCTTCTCTAGTTTTTGATGTTTGGAGTAAGTTTGAGCCATTTATATTGGTGAAACTTGTACCTGCCTCTTTGACCAAATGCCTATTCGCTGGAGATTCATATCAAATTCTGCTTGATTACTTCCTCTGATTTATAATACAAACAGTATTGTCACACTGAAATTTTGAATTGCACTTGGAACATTTCTGGTCCCTCAAATTAATCAAGAAATAATAGACTTCATCTATTGTGAAAAGAATACCACATAAACAGTTTCAGCTCTACCCTCCACATTTCTGGGCATATACAACAGAAAGATATCCAATGGGGAGCACGAAATGAATATGAACAGTGATTGAAGCTATATTTTTCATAACTGAGTAGAATTATTATTCTATATAAAGTAGTTAATACCTTTCTCAAAGCTAAGTTTTCATAATTAAAAGAAATACTTAATCTATATTATAGCCAAGTCAAAAATTATTTTATGCTTTCTTTAACTATTTCATTTTTAGAAATAAAATCTTTAACCTCATTAGATGGCCATAGATAGATCATAGATCCATACAGGTAGAACAATGTCTACATGCATAAAAACATACCCTTTTCAAGCTGGGAAAAGAATGTTCCATTCTTCTTATCTTTTTGGCCTACGAATGCCTTCTCTGTTCCAAAAACTCAACAATAGCTCAACAGTCAACAGTCAACAGTCAACATCAAATGAAACTAGTATATGTCAACAGTCAAATCTCTCCTTTTGGTACATGATATGTGCATGATAATAATTATTAATTTCAAATATTTTAAGAAACTACATATAAATTGAAGGCACCATAGAACTAAAATATCGTTATCAAACATTCAGATGTACAAAATAGTTGAAGCCCCTTGAATGAGTGTGTGTATATATATATAAGATTACAGTAAGCAGAACAGAAGCTTCATTGGAATGTTGTGTGTGACCAACATGATATAAATTGAAAGAATTACTATTTGGTTTGCGGCTTGGACATATAATTACAGAGGATTACCTTGTTGAGGATGATACAAGAAGTATGAGCGTGTTGAGCCATTTAGCATTGATTCAAGGAAATTTGTTTTCTAAAATGACAATTTAAAACTAATTTGAATAAAACCAACATTTACAGGGTGGTTCAAATACTTCATGGAGTTTCTTGCTTAATCAGATAATTAGATATAACATGATATGGAAGTATGAATCATAGTTACCAGAGTTGGTTGAAAACCTCCAAACAAAAAATATCCCTCCTAAAATGTAGGGAACAGCAGAGTCTGGGCTTCAGGGGGCAGTAAAAGAGCAAAAGCAAGACGTGTGCTAAATAAGTCAACAACACTTCGAACAAAAATTTCGTCTTACCTAGCCTCCAAGATACTGCAATACAAGTTAGATTATTGGATTAAAAAAGGAAAGATTAATTGCAGGTGAAAATTGAGCATCCATAGTGGACAGAAGTCACTTGAACTGGTTAAAATCAGCTATAAACATTAACACCTTGTGAAGGTGTGCAAAGTGATGATTCATCTCGGAACTATCGGTGCACTCTCTTAAAAGGGAATATGAATTTAAACACAAATTTAGCAACCTTTTACTATAAAAGAATTAAATAAATTTAGGAGAATATATAATCATATATTTAAGAGGACTTTTTTTTAGTAGATTTTTATTTATTAGATTTCTACACTTCATTGTGATTCATATCATTTGCTTTTGGATTCAACTGTATAGAACTTTTTTGCATCAACATTAACAATCACACTCCGTGATTTTTATTATTCTTGTAATTATTCAATCTTTTTAATCTTCTCTTTTAAAGTTAGAAACTATTAAAAAAGAGATTCAGATCGTTTCAGAATGTATATTTTAGAAAGCAAAATTTTGTTGAAGGTTTTACGAATAAGATAACAAATTTTGTGTTGGCTTGTAAAAGGATTTTATTATTAAGTTTTTTAAAATATATATATATATATATATTGACAAAGAATAAAATCATAGTTACCAAGAGACCCGTCTCCTACCTCTGAAGACCTGTACCGATACCAGAGACACGTCTCCGGTACCGGATACTTCTCTGAAAACTTCTTGATGCATAAGGTGCTTTTGGCTGCCGTCTCTTGCCATCGCCAAAGTCTCCTGACTAAAAATTGACGTCTCTTCCTAGAAAACTTAGGTCAAAATGCAGTAAAAAGGCAAAAAAGTTAAAGCAAACAAATAAGATAAGCTTGCAACAAAACAAAGTTGTAGGGAAATGACTAATAAGGAAACTATTTCATAGGAAGACAAAAATCCATGCAAAGTTATAGTGATTGGATCTATTGACAATGTAGAATTTTTGAGAGGACTGGTTTCTTATCATTGTAATAGTCTAAAGAGACATTGCCTTTACTATTTAGCCAACAATATTGAGTGTGCTCAACATCTATATTACCTTACTTTCACTAAATAATTTAGACTCGCTGTGGTATCAGCAATATAAGAAATTTTAATTTCAATTTTTGTTCAATTTTAAAGTTAATGTTAAACTTTACCACTGTTCTTGTTTTCAAAGTTCTCTGTCATGATATGTTTAAGAAATTATTAAATATTATTTATTAAAACAATTGACGTCTCCAAATACCCCCATCTCCTATTTTTAAAAATTAGTCGTACCAATATCGATACCAGTCTCCGGAATCTCCAAGTACCCCATCTCCTGATAACCTTGAATAAAATATTAAAATGTTTGATCTCAAAATTCCTATACTTAATCTAAAGAGTGTTTAAATACAATAAATAATTCAAAATCATTAAAAAATTTACTTCTTATAAATATCACTATATATTTTTTTATTTTTTTTTCAAACAAGGAAAAAAGAAATGTACCAGCATTCTTCCCGTCAAATTGATATGGATATAAGTTGTCTGAACCCCGCACAAGGCCAGGGCTACAGAAGCGCCATTATTACAGACCACATAAAACTGAGAATAGAGCCCAAAATATGTGAGAGATGTGCTAAATAGAGTGAATGTCTAAGTGAGATATTTCCATTTGACCTATAAGATGGAAAGCCTACAGGAGGCAACAGAAGCCACTCTGTTCACATACACATTTGGCTCGGCCTCCGAGTCAGCCAAATGCCAATGTGAACAAACATGTAGCGTCTCCATCTGATATGCGAAGTACAAATATTACACTTACACCTTTTAGCACATCTCTCACATTTTTTGGGCTGTATTTCAATTGGCGGCAGAGCTTCTCCAGTTTGTCAGTTCTCATGATCTGCTTGTTATCACTGGCCACCGTAACCACGAAACAGAACACAATTATCAGAAAAGACAAAGCCACAGCTCCCCAGCTATTATCCTTCAACATTCGAAGAGTCAAGAGGACGTTCTTGGGAACGAAGATTGTTTATTGATTTCCCCCTTCCCCTAGTCTTGAAAGATTAGCCGAATTCTTTTTCTATTTAAAGAATTCATTGGGAACATAATCAGCCGACAAATCTTGACAGCGATCCGCATGCTGAGCCAAACTGCAGGATCGATCATATCTTCTCTATCTCATCACACCCGATGTCGCTATTAATATAACTTAAAAAAGGGTACTCGATTCCTCCTGAACGGCATGCATTTTAAGGTGTGGGGAGAGAAGAGGCGCGCAAAAATTGATGGCAGATCCACTACTTTGAAAGAAATCAGAGCAGAGCCTCTGCTTAAAGATTCCACCTGAAAACAGTGGACAGACGGTTGTCTAGTTCAAGATAGTTATAGATCCATTGTTACCAAATGGCAAATACCTTCAAATACAGTAGAGGAGAACATTTCTGAAACCCAAGTCCAGAGCTATAGAAACTTGTAAACGGAGAAAGGAATTTTACGAACTCTAGCCTAGCCGGCCCTTTTAATCTTAAATAATTTCAATATTCTAGCATAAATAACTCAGATTATCCAGCAAATAAAACAGCCTAGAAATATTCCGTTCTTGGCTCAAAAAATTCGCCTAAACTACTCGGAAATTTTCAGAGCCTCGACAAATCGTTTGCACTGACGACTATAGAAAATGGGGTTAATAAAAATAAAATCAAAAAACAATTTACGTTTCGATCTTTCATACCGTAATTATAAATCTGCTTGATGCCTTTGCACCAAAACCTTGTTGAAATCATTAACATTCTTTCCACCATGTCTCGAAACCCTATGAGAACGCTTCTCCAGACAAAAATTGTTTAAATATTCAAAAACTTTCCCACGTATCGAGTGCTTTCCTGTCTCATTATCATTTCAAATGTCGCCGGAAGATTGTCATCTCTATTTCTATTTATATATGTGGTTGATCAAAAGGTCTTTCTAGGACTTTTGATGGTGGAACATGTTTTTTCTAATTTAAACATCTAATTCATTAAATTTCAAATTTCACCTAATGCACAATAGAAGTTCTATTGTCATACATATATAAATAAATATAAATTAAATATGATATTGATTTGAAATATTATATTTTTATAATTTATATTAATAATAAAAAATATATAATATGTTGTGAACAAATTTGACTCATTAAACAAAATAAATAATAAAAAAACCAATAAATTAATATCAAAATTAATTAATGTTTCGGGGCGGAGGTGAGAAAGTTTGTGATTGTGAACTTTCTGGACTTTGATGCTCTTCAAGAAACCTGACCTGCCATTACTAGGAATATTGAATTTCTGCTTAAGGCGACATGCATTCAAAATGGTTTCACGTCGGAATGGAGGGAAAAATATCTTCGAGATGAAGGGTTAGCGGGTGCAGAAGGATTTGGTATTCTAGAGAATGGAGATTTGGTTGATGGCAATGTCTGGGGGTTTGGGCTTGGCGAGGAGTGGTTCCCAAATGACTACTGACTCCCTAGGGAGAAGGCTGAATCGGCAGCTCACTCGACCTGTGGCTCTGAATGCCCAATAATCCTGGATGCAGCTCGTGCTCTTGTGGACGATGACTCTAAAGACTCCCATTGATTCCGGTTGTATCACCTTTTTCATGTTTCTTTGTTTTCTGGTTAATGTTTTTTGTTTGAAGGCCTCTGGTCGGTTCTGTTATCTACTTCCAGCGGTTGTCGACTGGTGTTTTGTACTTGCCCAGCCTCCATTGTTGGTTTCTTCTTGTATAAGGAATAGAGCTAGGGTAAGGGGTTTTATTCCTGGTTCTTTCCCCCTACCGCTCTCACTGAACCAGGCCTTGTATTCTCCTATTCTGATTAATACAAGGGTGTTGCCCCTCTGCAGCTATTTACTTATTAAAAATAATAATAATAATTAATTAATGTTTATTAATATTAATGAAGTCAAAAATAAATCTTATTATTATAATATAACTATCTCTAATTATATAATACATTATTATATTAGAACTACATAATTATCTATATAAATATGCATATGCATAATAATAGTATCTATAATGTAGATAATTATATACATTAGTATTATGGTTATGGATTCATTATTTACCAGTTTACAAATTAATTATTAAATTTTCTTTAAAAATTATAATATATAATAATATAGTTATAAATATTCATTTAGATATTAGAGATATATATTAACAATTCATTAATAATTTACTTTTTATTTTTATTTGAATTTTTAATCAATTTATTAGTTTAGATAATTTGAAACAGGAATATGTTTTCTTTATTATCATTTGAATTGATATATAATAATTGTTATGATATATTCAAAAGTAAAAATTTATTTTTTAAATAATATAGAAAGAAATTATTTCAACGTTTTAATCTTTCATAATTATTTGTAGAGTCGATTTTTTCCATTTTTCTAACATAACATGCACATTCTCTTTCAAAACTACTTAATAATGAAAGCGTGTATCACATAACCAACACATTGGTTGTGAAATTTAAAGACAAGAGTTAACTTTCACAATTGAAAGGAAGGTATCTAAAACTACCAATGTGGAACAACTTCTCACATATATATATATATATATATATATATATATATATACACACAACAATTTCAATAGAGATAATCAGCATGCAAACTTCGTATAATAGCTTGCAACAACACACAACACATATAAGAACACACAACATTGTAGATACTCTAAAAAACCCTTTTGGAAAAAAAAAAAAAAAATCAATAACGAAGGAACATTCAATATGTTATTTGTTAACAAAAAAATTATGCTTATGGTACAAGAGTATCACTCCTTAATCTCAAACATCAATTATGTTTGGTGAAAATTCAATCACATAACCCCCAAAAAAATACAAGTGTCATACATCTATAGACTACAAACATCAATTATATAGAGCAAGACCAAACTATGTGGTTTTGCAATATCATGCTCCAATATTCTATGGGATAAATATGGACCAAAAATTCAACACTCCCTCCATGATGGTCAACATGCTAAAAATAAGATGTAACTCTCATGAGATAAAGTCCATCATAACCTTGCATCAACTTGGATGATAACTTTGGATTTATCATCTCACCTAAAATATTTTATATGATGATTCATTTGCATGTCATAAGTTGGTGAAATCCATAGTCCACTATGTAGTTTTTTATATTTATTTTACCTACACATTATTAAGCATACTTAGGTTATATGAGACATGGCTTATGTGAGGACGTGTGGCGTAATCCATTGATTACATGTGTCATTCTCACTCACAAATGGGCGATTGAGTCTCATACCCTCTTTTGGCCTTTTATGCCACCTCTCATAACCATTGTTTTGTCTCCTTCTGAGTAGGTTATGCCACATGTTTGGTATTTTCCAAGTAGGTAAAACTCCCACCTAATTTGGCCATTTGGGAGTTATTACTCCTCTTGGAATTATATGCCCACATTTTGCTATATAATCAGCACTCACCTTGCCCTTATCAGTTAATTCAGATAAATTCATATCAACTCAGTCAGTACAAGGGAGTGTTGATTCATATTGTATCATTGTGAGTGTGATAATATCATTATTTTGTTATTGCACCATATTCCAACATTTCATCCTCTTTGTTGCTCTCGTGTAGAAGGTTGATCTTGGTTTTGCAAGTGATCATGGGAGATTGAGTCCATCAGTGACTCTTGCAAACTCCATCTTGCGTGTCTTTATGCAAGTTATAAAATATTCCTACATCAAATGATGCCATAGAAACTATTATACATCTTATATGACAAATGGATATTTTTACACATATCATAATACATCACACATGGCATGGAGCATCACCTCAAATAAGACATGCTTTTTCCATGAGGGAACATTAAAATAAATTTAATAAATAATTATAACATTAGGATTTCCAAGGTGTATGACACTTAATATCAACATTATTACACTTATTGTATACCTTTTAAGAGCAAAAGAGAAAACCAACAATCTATGAACTATCCATTCATGAATGAAAGGCTCATAGATTCATTAAATTTTCTACTCTTTCTAACTTTGTCAAAGACTGCGCAAAATCCATCAAGGTATCTATCATCTTGACCACAACCCTATCATCCTTATCATGTCATTAACGAAGTAATCATATGCTTTATCCACATATGAAAGAAAAGATTCATATCCAACTTGATGACACACCAACAATCGCATAGAATAACCATTGTATCATACCTCAACCTAGTGTCTAAACATAATCCTCAACTTGCTAAACTGCATCAATTTAAAAGGACTAGGAGTTGTTTAGGATTTATAAGGCAAAGTCATTGTTTGATCAACTTCACAACCTCTACATATGTAAGAATAGCTACTACATAACCTCTATCATCAGAAGAACAACCACAATCTATTGCTTACAAATCTAGTGAAACATACTATCAAATATGGTAAACACATGCCCACAAACTGTAATTATTTTAACACCCTCATATCCTACCCAATCTACATTTATAATTCCTTGTGAACCAATTTCTTTCTACAAAACTTCACTGTTGTTGTTTAGTTCCAACATGTCATGAAAGTTTGGTAATGCAAATTAATTTCTAATATGCTAAAGAATTCTAACCTACCATTGAAGTTCTGACATGTTGACCATACTCAACCTATTGCCAAAGTTCTAACAAAATAGATACTTTGGTGATATAAAATGTAGGCGAATACGATTTAATAAAATAGGTTCTTTGGTGATTTTACCTACCACAATATTCGATACATTATTATATCATTTTCGCCTAAATTTTATGTTATTATAGAAATCTAAATCAACTTGTCACTAATATATCATAAGTATTAGTTACTTTAGGGCCATATCACTAATATTTAGTTGTAATCATTAATTTAAAATAATCTAATGACCCTCATTGTATTGTATGAGGAAAAATGTACCTATAATTTTTAATGCTCATGAAGGCTAAAATTGCTTTTAGATTGTTGATCAACCAAAGAAAATCAATGGTCTACAAGAAATTTTAGGCCCCATGAGAATTAAAAAATTTTGGTAAATTTAATTTCATAGAATATAATGAGGGCTATTAGATAAATGTTTCAAATTAATGGTAGTAACTAAATATAATAGAGTCTAGCCCTAAAACCCGTCAATGATTTCCATGTTTGGGCCTCTACTTTTCTATAAGCATTTTATTTAGTTTTAATGGAGGGATTCACCATGGTAATTAATATTTTTTCCTAATAATTTCAAAGATTCGCCAATACTTTTACAAAAAAATTGTGAGGTAAAAGAATTTGCTGATAAAACTAATATTTTTTCTAGAAAAGGAAATATTCACCAATAGAAATTAATATTTTCTTTCCAAAGAAATGAAGTATTTGCCAATATATTTTACATCTTTTTTTAGGGGAGTCTCTTAAAGTTATCCCTGGATAATATAATATTCATCTTTAAGTCAATCATATTTGCCTTGAATCTGCATTATAATTGGCCTAGAATATGGTAATACATACTTGTACACCTAGTTCGAAGATGAGAATCTATTATAAAGTCATATAATATGAAGAAAGGATGAAAACCATATAGTCACATTTATTAATTCTTAGAAACTTGTATTAAGACAAGAAAAATGAGATCAAATGTCATGTCTATAAATTAAAATTTAATATTAATCCCCTAAAACCAATTACCTCAGGAGATTTCCTACCTTGAGCAATAAATGTGTTGAATGTTTCCCTAAATCATATGGAGACAAGTTGTCACCTTTAAAATACTCAAGCATGTGCATGATATATTAGAATTGGGTTTCATACCATCGATCAGGCACATAAGAGTAGGATGACACTAGATGTGGCCCCACAATAAATTCTATTTTGAATGTAACATTCACTCCTTTACACTAATCAATGGCTAAGATTGATCTCTAGATGACTAGTGGCCATTACACAAATGTAGACAACTTAGATGTACACACCTTGTTTCACCATTTTGAATGGAAAGTTGGCATGTTGCATATGTTTTTGTCAACATACATATTATCTTATCATCATTATTTTTTTATTCATACATGTTTCCATTGATCATATTATCAAAGATGGTATTACTTAACCCAATATTACCATTGGTTCATTCCACACTCTTAGTTGATGAAGACCTTTACTTCACTAGTTTGGAATATTAAACATATAAAATAAACACCTAGCGTAACACACACACCCTTGAACATGACACCATAAGCCCCATAGACCAAAATAACTATCCACCATATGCCATGTGTCTATCACTTATCTCTCCTAAGCTCCACATGTGAATAATTATAAACAAAGAAAATAAGTTCATCCAAGGGACACATACATGTAATTGAACTTGAAATAACTACTCAAATTCATTTTATAGGGGAATTTGGGTCCATAAAATGTCTAGATTTGGAAGCGCTAAGGTTTTGGATGGGATGCATAGGCTAACAAATTTTATCATAAAATACTCAGGATCTAGACCTTAGACTTCAGACATGTCAACCATGGACCTAAAAACACAAAATGGTCGTGATATATTTGAGAATTCAATTTTCAGAAGAATGAGATCCACCTAACATAACTCTTCTAATCATGGAATTTAATACCTAGTATTGTAGAGTTGAAACATCGATTTTAGACTTGAAAATCATGTAAAACTAGACATAATAAGATTTGGGTCCACTAAAAAATAATACAAGTGAACATCAAATGTGAAGAGACTTATATATCTCATTTTATAAAATGTTTAGGTCTACCCTTGTGAACCCAATAAAATTCAACAATATTTCAAACTTGAAACTTCCACTCAAGTGCAATATATAGGCTAACTCAATTCCACCATATATTTGGATTTGAGAATAGAAAATCACAAGACACAAACCACCCTATACAATCTAATGTAAAGTAGGCTTTGGTCCACATATGAAGGATTACGAATGTACCTAACTTGACATTCTTGCTAACTTGCATCCCATGTAATGAAGCTTGAGTCCAAAGGTAAATAGCACAATAATCAAACCAAAGCCTAAGGAAGATCATGGCATAAAATAGCATATGGGTAAGAAGAATATATAAGATACCAATGCTTGACATGATTTAATATGTAACAAAATCTCTTAACCTTGGGGTCAAATTAAGGAAAATCATGAGACAAACATGAGCTATAAGGATACATGCATGACATGAAGAACAAATAGGGATAGGACTTGGACATAATATAATAATCCATGTGACCACAAATACTCAATTACAATGAGGCCCATTATATTGACAAAGAAATAAGTTCAAGTGGCTAGGAAAATCACACAAGCTAGTGATGAAAATGTGCATACTATTGACTTAATAGGACCAATATGGGAAACATGGACTAAATTCTAACCAAATAACCACCCCTAACCACATAATGAAACCTAATATAACATCGATTTGATTGGTTATAATTGTAGATTTAAACAAAGCTCAAGGAAAACACGAAGGCCTAATTTTGCATAATTTAGAGCACACACAACACCAAACAACCTATAAAAATTACTTATTTAACCATAGTTAAGATAAATAGTGCATTCCCATGTGACTTAAGGGATATAAGAAAGAACCCAATATAAGCACATTCCAATGGTATAGAACCACAATGTGAAATGTCTACAAAACTACCATATGTCCATGAATAAAATCCCATCTAGCTAGGAAATAGATCCAAGTCACCGTATAACCAGCTTCAAATTTTGTATCTTGAGCTTCCATATTAGCTTAAAGTGTCACATAATTTGTCTATCTCCATCCTTGATATACCTATTATCTTTAACCTAAAGTAATATCACTTGCATAGAGCTCCCTTTCACACTTGTCCTGATATATCAAAAAATCACTATCTTTGTATAGATAAAACAAGCTACAATTGAACTGCTACTAAATGAAAATAAGCTTAGGTAAAACTATCACCCTAGAACAACTTCCTACTCAACCTAAAATGCTTAATATGATATAGATCTAACAATTTTAATAAGACAAATATATGCACAAGCTTCTAAAATTTAATAAGAAACAACATACAATAAACAAAAGAACATATAACATGGAAAATGTCCTTTGTGAAAACCTTTCATGAAAATAACTAACAACAATGGAGCACTCAAATTATCCTTAGTAAAAATGATACTATTATTATAATATAATCTTAGGGTATCACACCTTAGTTCCAATCACTAAATGTGTCTAGGGAAAATCTAACAACATAACCCCCTACAAATTACAACTGCCATGCATCTCTATCATGAGAATCTAGTATACAGAGAAAGTCTAAACCAAATATTTTACAAGTGGTTTTAGATTCTATGGGCCAATTATGGAACATAAATATAGAACCCAAATCCCAACACCCATCCATGATGGACAACTTGCTAAAAATGGGACATAACTTATGTGTTGAATAAAATATCTAGCATAACATCCCTCCAAACTTAGGTGCACCACTTTGGACTTTCTATCTCACATAAAAGATGCTCTATGATGCATTATAAGTTTATCAAAAGTCATAGTTCACTATGTAATACCCCTCTTAAATGCTCTTGAACATGTTATAATGTCATAGATACTCTTGTACCGCTTACATGACATTATATATTCCTAAATATATCATAATACACCAAACATGTGGCATGGATTACCACCTCAAGTGGGATGCCCTTTTTCAACGAGAGCAAACTAAATAATACAAATTAATAAAGAAATCAAACATTAAGATTTGTAAGGTTTATAACACTTGATCTTGAGAACAATTTGATATTAAAAATTGTGTTGCTTGCTTACTTAAAAACTCGTCCTTGAATGTGTTTTTAAATAACTACCAAATTTATTTCAAGTCATTTTTTGATGTATAGATCATATAAAATCTTTTGTAAAAGACAACAATTCCTTGAAATAAAAAATTCAAACAACTAGAAAATTTGCTTAGAATTTCATATTTATAAAAATAATAATTGACTAATAAGAGAGCTCAAATTATAGTTTGAATTAATATGAAAAATAATAAAGACAAAAAACAAAAACAAAACACCAAAAAGCATTAAAAGAAATTCTTCTCAAGAAACCATAAGAAGCTCTTTTTAAAGCTCCACCAAAGAAAAAAAATTAAGATTAATAAATAGAAACAAAATCTTTAGAAATGAATTGCAAAAAAATTCAAATTCAAATTTGAACTAGAAAAAAAATAAAAATCCTAGCACTCAAAAAAAATGTGTACAAATGAACTTCAAATTCTAACTTGACGCAATTTGAAGACCAAAGAAAAGCTAAAAAGGCATTAAATAAATTCTTCTCAAGAAACCACAAAAAGTTTCCTTTTAGAGCTCCAAAAAAATGTCCAAGTCAAGGAAAAAAAGAAAAACATGTTCTAAAGACCTATGTAGAAGAAGGCATCATTCGTTTAGAAGAAAAAAGACTCATTTTAAGCCAAAAATGATTGATTGTTTTGGAAGATTGATAGTCTATCCAAATGAGACTTCAAAAAAAGACTCGATTCAATCATTGATGAAGTTGAAGAATTGAATACTCAACATCAATACAAGAGGAGGCTTTTAGAAGAGCACCTCTTTAACCCAAGGTTTGAAGCCTAATATTCCATTATTGAATATAAAAGAGAAGTTAATGTCTATCATAGAATCTCAATGACACATTTCAAACATAATTGGATGATTTCAACTCCATTTACTGGTGCTTATGATATAGAGGAAAGAAAATCAAGAATGGTGCTTATACACTACGAGGAAAAGAAAATAAACAATCTTGATGCTACAACAAGAAGCTCAAAATCTTTCCAAGAGTGAGTAGCATAAGCTTAGCATAACCATTTTATACATTGTGGAATAAGTGAATCTTCAACTTAATCTTAGGTTATGGTCTTGCATCGAGGCTTCACTATCTAGGCAATATTATATCACGCACATTCATATTGGGGGGTTTAGTATCCCAAATAATGAGCTCAATATATTGCCTATCTAGTGAAAATAGAGGTTTTTTTAATTTGAGCTACGGAAAAATGCAATATTTGGTGAAAATAGGGGGGTTTTAATTCGAGCAGTTTATTGGGAGGGGGTGACAAAAAATGTTTTTAGGGCAATATTTTTTGAAAATAGGGGGATTCTTTAGTATGCCATGAACACACGTGCTATAACCCAGGTTCACTAAGTGAACCCCCTATGTGGTCTTGTGGAGGGTGGCTACCTAAAAAATTTCAACTGATGTTGCTAAGAATTTTAGGAACCATTGATAATTAGGTGGTCATATAGATTTCATAGCTATTGGTTCCATGGAATTTTTGGCAAATAGCCAATGGTACAAAAATTTAGTTGAGAATTTCATATGCCTTCTAAGGACACCATGTGAAAATACAACTTTTAAGTTGGTAAGGTAAATTTTTAGTCCAATTGTGACACGAATTACCAAAAATTTAAGAACTAAAAATCAAAAACTTATATTTTCCAAGATAAGATTACAAATTATCTTGTGCCAGTTTTTTCTTTTTTGCAAAAGACCTCATTCTACAAAAATAAATCGTAAAATTCCATATAAAACCATCTATAAAACAATGAAGGTTTGAAATCTATGCTTAATGTATAGAAGGGATGTCATCTAATTGACCTACTTTTTGAAATGCATAAAAATTAATTTTATAATATTGATTCTTAATTTTTTTCAAGTTATAAACGTCTAACCAAATTTTACCAAGTATAAATATTATGTAAAAATATAATTTTTATCAACCTTGTGGAGACCTTCGTACACTTTTTTTATTGTAGAAATTTTGAACTTACTCTTATTTAGATACCTGCTACTACAATGACTGTCATTAACCTAATCGTGCTTGACTACCCTCCTAAACTTAATAAGGTAGCATTTTATCAATCGCTTTCTTGAATGGGACTTTCCTATGTAAAATTAAATACACGGGTTTTCACGATCAATATCAAAGTCACAAACAAACGAAATATGGAGGTGACCTCTTTTGTGTATTTAGTGTTTGAAAGACTTAAAGCTGAAAACAGCAGATTACATCAGAACAGAAAATCAGAATTCATAAAGATGCCTATCAAGAGCAAGTAGAGACAAAACGCATCTTAGCAGCAATAAAGGGAGCAATAATGCCCATTCCATAATAATGACTTGATAGAGGAGCCACAAAACACAATACAGCCAAGATAACGTGAGAAGAAATTACAACAGTGAGTACAGATAAAACTCATAAACCATAGGCCACGCAATCTCCATCCATAGAGAATTGATTGTTGCTGTTCTATATGAAACAAACGCGACGCATTATGAAAGTTGAACTAAATCACTCTCATTGGTCTTGAGCCCAGCATGAAACACGTGAATATAAGACCACTTATCCTAATAACGCGAGATATATATATATGGGTGGTAACAGGGCTATATGACTGAGGTTTAACGGGAGGAGGAGCAGAGTAGTAATGTCTAGAGAAAAGAACCAAAACAAAAAGGGTGAAGTGACAGGAGAAATACGGTAAATCCTGCTACTAAGGCTTTTCTTTTTGTCGTTTTCCATTAATATGTTTTATTTAACTCTATGAAATTGACTGGAGAAGATGACATTTTTAAGAGTGATATGGTTAAACCAGGTGATCATATGATTGATAGGTACGTAGATAGTGATCTTTTAATGTTCAGAGGTTCTATGGGATAGTCAATCTTGTTAGTTGGGTCTTCTGCATTTAATTTTTTTTCATTTAAAAAAATGATAAATATCCCTGTCTTCTCAACAGTCTCTTTGTTGAAACTGTGACAAGAAACAGCTGTCATTATATTAGCATGTTTATTTCTGATATTCTTGAAGGTCTCATATTCTATAATAAAATGTTTTTCAAATTCCAATATTCTATTGTTTAAAAAATTACCCTTTCTTCACATGTGTTTTTTCTGTCTTTTCCACCTCACCATTTCACACCAAAATGAAACAACAAAAACCTAGACTTTCCATGGGCTATCACTGAAGTGTATTTTTTAATGATTCATAGGACCGTATACATCTGTTTTTATCTTATGGGTGTCATGATTTAGATCAATCATAGTGGTGAGATAATATTTTATGGGTACATGGCCGCATGTTTGAAGGCCCCACACTGTGATACACAGCTAGCGTCCTCAGTACTCTAACTGATCCAGAGCTTTACTGCCAAACAATTTTTTAACTTGAATACTCGCCTCTCCTTTTGGGTTGAGTCGTTTTTTTGTTTTTTAAACTGTCATGGATCACAGTGATTTTCCAATCAATTTGGATGTCAGCCGAGTGATTCATAATGGTGCAATTAACTATTGAGTTCATTTTTTAACCTAAGAACCTATATGATTAAACTCAATTGCATCTCGGACTTCAAAGCTCATTGCTGAGTGATGTTTAATGTCTCTTTTCTTTTTGGATTTCCTTACTGCAGAGTGATTTTGATACATCCTTTCTTTTTGTATTTTTTTCAGATTGCTGGCTGATGTTGAATATCTAGGGGGTATATTTTTTCAATTGATTATATTAGGGAAGGACATAAAAAAGGGTTTTGTGGTAAGGGTTGCAATGCAGATTGCATAAGGTAATGGATGGTAGGGAACCCATTTCAGCCCTTGGATGGAAGGGAACCCATTTCAGCCCTGGGGTGGATTTCGGTCACAAACTCCCACCAGAAGCATTGATGAAAATACATGAAAATTTAAGTGCCTTCATGCTATTTCTGGGTTCACATGGATGCTGTTGTATGAAACTCGTTGAAGATCAAGAGAATTCAATTACAACTAGTCTATAAGACAATCCTGAGAATTTAACAACCGTAAGGGTTGGATACAGGAGATGTAGATTGGTGGTATTATTTTCTGTTGCATTTTGTGTTATGTTTTTTGGCATGCCCAACTGTTGTCAATGGGGTAACAAACCCTGGAGACAGTATTTAATTTTGTGTATTGTTATTGATTTCGTTGTGGCATAGACAGTTTGCAGAATTTATCTTTGGAGTACAATAATCTCGATGCCACGGAAGGATGGGAGTTCACCTGGTAAATTTGCCGCGGTCCCATGTTAATCTTGTTGGGCCTATACCAGACCTTTTTGGGAAAATGGTTCAAGAATTGGCCTAAAATAAACTTTCAGGAGCTATTCCCTTGAAGTTTTATGGATCTGGACTAGAGATTCCCTAATTGAATAACCAAGCAGCACCCTATCTCTCTTGGTTCAATAGTTTTGTTGGGCACGATACAGTCTCTGACACATTTATTGTTACATGAGAATAACTTCAGTTTCACTCTCAAACTGCATATATTTGACAGATATCAGGCTTAAATAGAATGGTTTGGTTGGGTCAATCCTCTCCCAGCTCAAGGATTTGCGACTCTCAATTGTTACAGTTGATGATAACAAGCTTAAGAGACCGATTTCTGACTTCAAATTCCTGCTGGTGGTTTTAGTGGAAGGACATTTGGGTGAAAAAAAGGGGAAATTAAAGAACAGTTCACCATCAATCATTTTCAAATTAAAAGCTGTTGCTGTATCAGAAGTCAGTTTTCAGAGAAACATAAACTTGTCTTGCAATTATAATTATCAGGGAAAACATAGATCAATCGAGAAGAAAAATGTGGGGTAAAGAGATGTACCAGCATTCTTCCAGTAACGTGGCCATAGATATTTCCTTGTCTGATTCGCGCATAAGGCCATGGCAGCAGAACCATCATTATTACAGCCCACACAAAAGTAGTAGCCATCATCGCCACAAAACAAACAACAATCTTCACAACTGATAAAGCTACTGATACCCAACCGTTATCTTCAACATATACAGAATTTTGTGAACAACATTTACTTTTTGATTTGTCCATTTCACTCAAAAAATCAGCTAGCTTTTCTTTGTATGGCCATAATTTCTTGGAAAAATTATTAGACAACAAATCTTGACAGGCATCCGCATGCCGAATCATATTGAAGGATTGGCTGTAACCCCTGTGTCTCATGACTCCAGAATTGGCCATTACTTCACACTAGGCTCTGACAGAAAGAAATTGAATCACAAAATAAAAACTCGATTCCTCCTTATTCCTTAACGCCTTGCAATTTAAGGCCCGGAAGAAGGCTTCACAATTGAAAGTCGCACCAGCAAAGATAAAATTATTAACACTGTAAGCCGGATGTTGATATGCTAGGCTATCCTTGCTCTGCAAATTCACACTCTGTAATCAACTACAGCTTAAAGAAGATTTCAATTTTCCGCCATTATTTCTTCAAAGATTACTTTTACAAAGGAAAAAAACACTTTAAAATACCCTCTTCTCAATCAAATTCCTCATTAAATACCGTATGAATCTGCATCCAGCGAGAAGCCTATCAGACCAGGAATATCTCGGCTTTCTTGTGAAGCATTAGGCTCACAAACAAAATAAATATTATTTCTTCTCAGGAATTGTTCCAGGTCAATTCACAGCAAAGCTTTACGAGAACATTTTTCTTTAAATTAAGAAAAAAAAATCCTTTTCATGGAAGTCCTTTACAACACTTTTCGAGCTAAAAACGTTGTAGACATTGCAGAAGATTCAGGAACTTTCCGACAAAACTTTAAAACCCCAAATATTTAAGCTCAACTAACTCACTCCCTGCAGCCCATATTTTTTGACTAAACAATTCCTTTCAATGCCGTGGTCAATTCGAATTTGGCCAGACAACAGCGGTTCGATTCCCCTCATAATTTTTTCTTTAGAAGGAAGAACACGCAAATTTCTCCTTTATTGGCCTGGTTAAACCCCAAGCTGTACGCTTTACCAAATTAGCTGTCTTACCGTGGAACATAATAAGAATAATGCCCGCTCCAGAGTCTCATCATCTGTTTGGTTTTTTATTTCGTAAGTGAGACACGTGGCACGTTGCAGGCATGAGATAAGGAATGCTCATCCCTTCATCTAACTCGCTATACCTGCGCGCTTATTGGCTGCAGTCAATGAATTCTTTTCAATTTAGATGTGTCCACGTGGAATGGAGACTTAATTCTATTGCTTTTTTCATAGTAATTTAAGTGTTTAATATACACTTTCATAGCTATTGACTAAAATACTTACTTTAACACTAAAGTAGTATCTTACAAATCGAATCATTCAATCTAAACTATAGGTTCTCTTAGAAAAATATTTTCAAAATATATACTTTATTGAAGGACACAACTTAAAAATAGTTTTAGTATTCCCACATGCCTTGAGTAAAAGGGATTAAAGATAGAAGATGGATAAGTATATACTTATAGAGGGGGTAAATAATAGAAGAATAAATATATGAAGAAAAAGAATGGCAATTAATATAATACCTATCTATTTGTAGCCTTGTCATTGAGTATTGTGTTTTGGCCATCTACATGTTTCAAGATGTCATTCTTTGACATGTCACTTGTTGATGTTATGTATGTATAAATGATGCTTGAGTTCATAGATATGTGTGTTATCTATGCAATGTGTTATCAATCATAAATATATGGATGTATGAATGTTTATTTTTACGCTTTATGTTTGTGTGCCACGTTAGATGATTATGTTATTCTTTGGCTATATATGCATTGAGCATCTATACCCTTAATATGTGCGTGTGGAGTGGTTATAGGTATAGGGTTATTTTCCACTTGACTACACAAATCTCAATTATTTCTCCAATGGTGGCTATATAGAAGATATCACACTAGGTCCTCCATTTTTGCCTAAACCCCATCATACTTATCTAAGTGTGATTTATGACAGATTTTATCAATGTTGACCTAGATTTGAGTTACTAGTGATTTTGAAATCCTAGTATCATGAAATTCTAGTGTATGCATGAAATAAATGATTTCTTAAATGTTTTCATCGTATTTAATTAGCAAAAATAAATACGATTGAATGTTTATTTATTTTCACATTTTGAAATTAAATAATTAAGAAAAAAAATTAAAGTAGATCTTAGAAAATAAAAGAAATAAAGAAAACATGAAAAAAGGAAAATAGAATAAAAGAAAATAGAATGTGATTTTTCATTCATTTATTGTTTTTGAAAGAAATTGGGTCTCTCTCCAAAAACCCTAAAGCAAGAAAGAAAATGATTTTTGGAATTGGGAGTGTGTTTGTGGGTGGAATTGCATGAGATCTAAAGAATTGAGATATGAATGGGGAAGGGAATGTGGAAGGGAAAGGATTTCTTCTCTCTTTTGGCATGTTGAAAGCTTGGTGTGTTTGTATATTTGGCCAAAACGTGAGGCAAGTCTTTCAATTCTTCTCCATTCTTCATTGCTTTTTGAATTGGAATGATTTGTTCATCATTCAGTGGAGTATTAAACATTTGATCTATTTTGAAATTTAAAATTAAAGTAGGATTTAATTCTCATTTAATTTTTTTGCAAATTTTAAAATTGTAACCTCATAGTGCCCAAATTTTGAAAAATGCCAAATAATTGATTTTTATGATTGTAAAAGGTTGTTGTGCATATTTCGAGCCAAAGGGCACTTTTTATTTTTTGAAAATTTTGATTTTTGAAAGACATAAAAATTGAAGCTATTTTAATGGAGTTTTTGGAAAATTTCTAGTTTTGTGTAAATAGAAACTTGATAAAATTTGAATTTTTATTATGAAATCAAATGATTTGGAATGGGGGATTTCAAGTCTTCTTCATACATTTTCAATTTAAACAATTTAAGATTGTTGATCCAAAATTGTTGCATTAGTTTTCATGCCCATGCTGACTCTTTTGTTTGCTCCATTAGTGATCGTTCTCAATGAAGTTCCTCATTATGCCACTGGTGTTGTTCTTAATGAGGCTTTACATGTGTATCCATCATGTGATGTTGTATGACCTTGCTTTGCATGTGTGATGAGTGTATGCTATTTGTATGGCATGTGTTTCAGTCTTATTCTAATGTGTTTGGTGTGAGTGTGGTTGTGGCGTGTGTGACCATATTCTAGCATAGTCAGAGTGGATCTTTAGAAACCATGAGGTTGGCTAACGTGGAAACTACTATTAGGGATCAACAGATCATGGTAAGATTTAACGAAGGCTTCAATATTGGTAAAGGTGTTATCATGTTTTAAATTCTTTTGTACTTAGAATGTAAATGACTATGAAAGGACACTTGAGTCCTCACATTTGTATATATTAAGATTGAATATATTAGACCTCCCAATTGGAGGCCTACAATTTATATTATGCCACCTAAGTGGTATCCTTATTATATCATATTTACGCATTTAAACATTTAATTCAAGGACACATGCCTAATCTATGCTTTCATGTTCTAGTTTTAAAATGAACTTATGCATCTCCATTTGGGATTTTAAATGAACATGGTGTTTAGAAAATGAATTATCTTGGGACCGTTTTGGGGTCCCTTGTGTAATCTTGTAAGTGGCCAAAAGTGTGGAATCCAACTCTCCCTTACCTTTACTACTTCAAGAAACATGTTGAAGTCTTGGGGGGGTTGAAATACCCCTATATTTATTCTCCTACACATGTCTTTGATGTTATGTGTTTGAGAGATAGAATCTCAATTTCAAACTATCATTTTCATCATTGGTCAAGACACCAATTCTAGCCTAGGACTCTATAGTGTTAGAATTAGACTCAATCACTATACTAGGACTCCAATGCCAAAATGGGACACATGAGCTTGGGGCACTAGTGTCTTCTGTAGCTTCTACTATCCTCTCCAGGCATTTATGTCATTTGGTGCTTAGTTTCATTGCTTCATGAAGGAAACCTTGTACACAATAACTTTGTTTCCCTTGACCTTTAGAGTCTTCCCTTGTTATCATTTCATTGAAAAGTCATTCATCAAGATTTATGACATCTCCTTGATTTGGGAAGAATTTTGTTGCTTAGAAGTGACTTGTCATATTTCAAGTTGGTAGAGGGTTTATATCTCCTAATTCAACAACCTCTTGTGAAGGTTTTCTCTTGTGTCATATGTTGTCTAAGGTCATTTTTAAGTGGATTGGAGGTGAATGTACCCTCATCCTACTCCTCGCCTTTTAAATTGATAATTTCATCATCTAGTTGAGTGGTATTAGCTCCTAGCAATTATATTGTTTGTGTTCGTTTCCAAGTGTTTTAGGATTCTAAATTATGTTTGTGTGTAGATTGGAGGTAGATTATTTCCTCATCAATCTGTATGTAGCTTTGTGAGAAAATATAGTCATGGGTTAAGTGTCAATGATTGTTGGGGTATTTCTCATAGGTTTGCCATGGTGGATTTATCTTGTTATTGTAATTCTTTTATTGGGGCCACCTTACTTGTAGCAATGGTAAGGTTTTTCTTGTTTTCATTATTTTGGTGTTGATGTGCATCACATGACACTTGTGCACATTTTGTAGTGTAGGTGCAACATGTTGTTGCATCTTAAGTGTTGTTTTCATTATTATTTTTAAATATTGTTCCATTAGGGTTTACCTTTCATATTTTGGGTGGAGCCTTATATCTAGTATCGAATCCCATGTTTGCATCATTAGGGTCTTTCATGTTGTAGCATCCTAAATTGTACTCCCTTATAATTTGGATCGCATTTAGGGCTCTCACCTTAGCGTTTGTGTTTCTGCGCTTGAAAGAGGCCTATTTATGCCCCACCAAGCAATAATGGCCATAATATATCATTATATCTTGTTGGACCCCTTCATCCTAGCCCAATTTTGGGGTTGGACCAGTGCGTGGCGTCTTGGTCCTCACCAGGACCATGGCACTATGCCATGGTCCTCCCTAATTGGGGCCCATTTTGAACCCTTTGCCCTATCCAAATTTTGGGCAGGAAACCTATCCCCGTGTCAGCCTATGTTGGAAAATTAACACAATTGACAATGGACAAGTGCATAAGGAGGTCTTCCCCTCTCATTTGGGTACAAGAGGCATAAGTGGATAATTGGGAGCATAATTTTTAATTTCCTTTAAGAATCTAAAGTCTTCTTTTATCATTCCACACATCTTAACATTGGGCCCTTTACCCTAAGTGTGCCCCCTTTTTATTCTTTCATTAATCCATCAAAAGCCCTAATTGTGTCCTTTTTTGATCTTCAAGGCCTAACTTCGCATATCTAAACACCTTTAATCATTGTACCCACTTGGGAATCATCTTATAATCGCAATACCCTACATCCCTAAAAATTTGGAAAAAAAATGGTCAGACCGATGCAAATTAGAAGCAATAGCCTTCATGGAAGATAGCCAAGGATAGCCCAACTTCAAATGGAATTGCTCAAAAGAAGGTATGATAACAAAGTCAACATCCAAGGATTTACTATGACTTTCAATAGGAAGGGTGATAGAAGCAATGGTAGGACAAGAGAAACCATCAAATAAATTCACAACTACATTATAAGCAACATATAGGGGTTTATGCAATTGTAAAATGAAAAGATACTCTTCAGTTATGACATTAACCATGCAAGAGGGATCAATCAGGGCACCACGACAAGGGATATCCTTAACCTTCGCCAATATGTATACAGGGCCATCAAGTGCTCTAATGGTCTCGCTAGGGTCAAATGTAATACAAGGATCCTTAGGCGTGTCTTGTGTTTCTACCATATTAACCAAGTTTGGACCCATACATATGAATGCTTTAGAAGTGAGAGAATTGGGCACAATCTCAATAACGTTAGAGGTATGAGATGGCAAGGGATTAGTGAAAATCTTAAGATTTTGATTAGGAGGAGCAATTGATTTATTCCCTTTATCATTCACATCTGCCACAAATATAGTATTATTATCAATCAAGTCTTGAACCTTATTTTTCAATGCAAAACATTTATGTATCATGACTAGGTAGACGATGGAATTGGCAAAAGGAATTGTTATCAAAGTGAGGAGATGCAAGTTTGGAAGGATCAACTTGTTTTATAGGAGGAAGTTTGATAACATTTCTATGCAATAACTGAGACATAATACTATGCAAAGATTCACTCAAAGGAGTAAACTGTCTTTCTCTTTGGAAAAATTTAAAAATACTAGGCACACTTGTTGTAGCATTCACATGGTTGTTGTTGATTGGATCATTGAACTTGATGAAGCTTTTTGTTGGTTTGAACTTCGCAAATGGCTGTTGAACACTCTCTCCCTTATCACTTGGAGCAATAGAAGTGCATTGCTCCATTTGACTCACAACCACTTGATAATTGTGGAGTGTTGTGCACAACTATGGAAAGGAAGTAAACTCAGATAAAAGAAGCTTTTCCCTGATATCTTTTTGTAAATTAGAAATAAAAATTCTTTGAATATCATTATCAAGAACATGAAAAGAAATTTTAGCACACAAATGCTTATATCTACTAATGAAATCAGTCACTTTTTCTTTAACACCTTGTTTACAATGCATTAAATCAGTCAAAGTGATTTTAGGACCAATGTTGTTTTGAAATTGTTGGATGAAAGCATTTTCTAGTTGTTGAAAGGAAGTGATAGAATAAGAAGGCAAAGAGCAATACCATTGTAAGGCCTTATCTCTTAGTGTTCTTGTAAACAGTTTTGCAAGCAATTGTTGATCATAAGCAAAATCAGTACACAAGGTTTGAAATGTTTTGACATGCGTAAGAGGATCACCTTTTCCATTATAGAGTTCCAATTGAGGGATCTCAACATGTTTAGGTGGCATTAATTTAACAATATCAAGATAAAGTGGGCTCACAACATCAAAGGTGGGCACACTAAACTTGGATTGACTCATAGAAGCAATATGTTGTTGTAAGGAAGACACAGTTTGAGCAAGATGGTTAATTGTCATTTCAGTAGAAGAATTCATGTTAGACATAGGTGATTGAGAAGGTGGTGTGATGTTGTTGAAAGAAGGCATGGACTGAGAATAAGGTGGTGGGACATTATGATAAGTAGGCATTGGTGATGATTGGGTAGGAAAAGGGACACTTAAAGTAGGAATAAAGTTGTGGAAGGAATGACCCCCTTGTGTCACACTGATTGGTTGAGGAATAATAGGAACACTCATGAAAGGCATAGGTATCAATGGAGGATTAAATGAAGAAGAGGGATTGCCCCCATGACCCATGGTTGTAGGAATGACATTTTGAGTTGAAGTAGCCATGATGTTAGATGTGAAAGTAGGAATACTAGTCATAGGATTAGTCAAAGGAATAGAGGAATTGACTTGTGTTGGAGGTTGTGAGTAACCTAGGGTTTCAAAACAATTCTTGATAGGCATGACATTAGAATCAACAATATGTCCAATGCCACGCAATATATCAATTCCATTCTTATCACTTTGAAGCATGCATTTAAGACCTTCAATTATTTGAAGAGCTTCACTATTAGGGTATTCTTGGGACATCCATTGATGAAAGCTATCAAATTGATTGTCCAATATAGAAAGTTGATCTAAAGAAACCCTAGTTAAAGCCTCTTCTGTTAGGTCCCGGAGACAACTGAGAGGAGGGGGGGGGGGGGGTGGGGGTGAATCAGTTGTCAACTAATTTCAAACCAAAAACCACTTAACCAACTTAATGCTTAATACCGATGAACCAGTTAAGTATGTCGGTAGACAGTTTTAATAGTTAATTGCTATACCGGTAAAGATTAATGCATGAAACATAAACACAAAGTCATCCACAACACATGACACCAATATTTATATGTGGAAACCCTATAAGGGGAAAAACCATAGTGGGAAACCTTACCCACAATCAGATCATACTACTGCAGATAGTAAGTGTACATAAATGGGGTCTGCACATGTAGAAAGGCCAACAGCCTAGAGCCCACTGCTCAATCACAAAATGGGAGTCACACTGACTACAGTTGGATGGTTAAATCCAATAAGAATGTACTGCACAAAATAGCATCTTCATATGTTGGATTCAGTACTGGTGTAATGCTGATATGCTTTCACAAAAACCTAGCTTCACCTTCAAATGATGTCTTTGTGTATAGCTCTGCTTAATCTCGCATATACCTTCACACAATTCTTTTTCGCATTCCACATTCGATCTTACAAATAAGATCTTACATTTATACCATAACCTAAGACCAATTTTAGTAGGTCGACTCTACAAGATATTGCAATAAAAATATCCGATGCAATAACCGATTAAACATGTCGGTTGAATGCATTTACAACAATAATTAATCATTTCCTTAGTGTGCCATGCTGATCTGGAAAAGATAAACCTGTCGGTGTAACCCTGAGTAACCCTGGACCTATTTGTCAGTAAAAGCAAATATGCAAATATGAATATACCAATGATTAAGTCATTAAGATAAGATGTCCACACGATGTCTTTGATATGATCAAGTGTCTTCCATATCATTTCAAGTGTCGGTGATCATTAAATCCTACCGGTGAACTATATACCAGTAACTGTGTAGTAGTTACTTGCTTGCCGGTGAATGTTGTTGGATCTCCAAAGTGCTAGTGTTTTAGTAGGTGTTGACATCAATGACAAAACCATACCAAAATACCAACAATCTCCCCCTTTGGTATTGATGGCAACACAGGATGGAAAAACTATCAAAGTGCCAAAACAGAAATGCCAAAAACCAACAATCTCTAAAAAGATCATAACCAAAATAAAGAGAGTAATAGTCTCTCCTAAACAACAATCTCTCCCCCTGGGAGCAACATGTGTTATCCAGAGTTTCCATACCAATCTCTCCAAAAGATAATGTGTTTTTCCATATATATCTCCCCCCCTTTGACATCAAATGCCAAAGTTATAATAAAACCAAGTTCATATACAAAATACCAATCAATTCAATATACCAACTACTCCCCCTGAGAATTAGCTTCCTCATCAAAGACCGGAGTAAAAGATTTGTCTTTTAATTCTGTCAGTTGATGACAATCATCAACTGTCTAAGTCTCTACCGATGGTGGTATGACTCCAAGCTGATCTTTGAGATATTAAAAAGTCTCCTTAGGCAAAGGTTTTGTGAAAATATCTACAAGTTGTTCTTTAGTATTCACATAAACCAGTTTTATCTCCTTTTCTTCAACTTTTTCCCTTAGAAAATTCAGTTTGATAGAAACATGTTTTGTTTTAGAATGTAGTACTGGATTCTTAGATATATCAATTGTTGCAGTGTTATCACAATGTATGGTAATAGGTTCCTTGCATTTTACCTTTATGTCTTTCAACATTTACTTAAGCCATAGTACCTATGTACAGTTGATTGCTGCTGCAACATATTCTGATTCTATAGTTGATAAAGATGTACAACTCTGTTTCTTACTCAACCAAGAAATTACTATGTTTCCAAGAAAGAATGCTCTGTCGGTGGTGTTTTTTCTATCATTCACATCTCCTGCCCAATTTGCATCTGTGTATGCACATAATTCAAAGTTTTCATCTCTAGGATACCATAATCCAAGATTTATAGTGCATTGTAAGTACCAGAAAATCCTTTTTACTGCTGATTCATGATTTTCTCTAGGATTACTTTGAAATCTTGAAACAATACATACTGCATTCATAATATCAGGTCTAGTTTGTGTCAAATATAGTAAACCTCCTATCATAGATTTGTATCTAGTTGGATTAACAGGTGTAGATTCATCCTTTTGAGATAATTTGTCATTTGTAGTCATAGGTGTGCTTACCAGTTTAGAGTTCTCCATCCCAAATTTCTTTAGTAACTCTTTTAAGTATTTGGATTGCCTCAAGAATATACCTTTGTCAGTCTGTGAAATCTGCAATCCTAAAAATGATTTTATTTCTCCAATCATAGACATTTCAAATTCTTGTTGCATTTTAGTAGAAAATTCCTTACATAGACCATCTTCTCCTCCAAATATTATATCATCAACGAATACTTCTATAATCAAGATGTCATCATTAGTTATTTTGTAATATAAATTGTTGTCTGCATTTCCTTTAGTAAAACCAATCTTTAAAAGATATTTATCCAATCTTGCATACCAAGCTCTTGGGGCTTGTTTTAGTCCATACAGAGCTTTTCTTAACCTGGAAACCATATCATTGTCATCTATCAAAGAAAATCCATCAGGTTGTTGAATATAGACTTCCTCTTCAAGATCTCCATTAAAAAATGCACATTTAATATCCATTTGATAAACTTTGTAGTTCTTGTGTGCTGCAAAAGCCAAGAATAATCTAACTGCCTTAATTCTAGCTACCGGTGCAAAGGTTTCATTATAATCAACTCCTTCTTTCTAAGAATATCCCTTACACACTAGTCTTGCTTTATTTCTGACAACCTTACCATCTTCATTAAGTTTGTTTCTAAATACCCATTTGGTTCCAATTACATTTTTATCTTTAGGCCGGGGAACTATTGTCCAAGTGTTATTTTTCTCAATTTGTTCTAATTCTTCTTCCATAGCTTTAATCCAAAATTTATCTTCACATGCCTCATTAACAGATGATGGTTCTATTTGAGAAATAAGACATACCTCTTCATTTGCCAATCTTCTTCTTGTCATAACTCCTTTAAATTTATTTCCAATTATCTGATCTTCAGAATGATTCAATGTTACATACTGAGGTGTCGTAGTTTGTTGTTGTTCTTCAATTACTATGGAATCCTCAGATGGTACCGGGGTAACTGGATCTTCATTTTGTACCGGTGGATTTGGTGTAGGTTCATTTGTCACAATTTCTGTTGCCGGTTCAGAGTCTATATACCTTGAAGTTCCTCTGAATTGTTCATCAATCTTTACATTTGTACTCTCAACAATTTTCTGCAATCTCTTGTTAAAACATCTATATGCCTTGCTCTTAGATGAATAACCAAGAAATATTCCTTCATCACTTCTAGGATCAAATTTGTCAATATACTCATCTCTTCTGATATAACATTTACTTCCAAAAATTCTAAAATACTTAAGAGTAGGAGTGTTACCAAACCATAGTTCATGAGGGGTCTTACTGGTTTCACCTTTGATGTGAACTTTGTTGAATGTATAGACCGCTGTGCTGACTGCTTCTCTCCAATATACATGTGGTAGGTTTGCTTTAGATAACATACTTCTTGCTGCATCCAAGATAGTTCTGTTTTTCCTTTCAACAACTCCATTCTGTTGTGGTGTCCGAGGTGCTGATAGTTGTCTTCTGATTCCATTCACTTCATAGAGTGTATTAAAGTCCTTAGATGTGAATTCTCCTCCTTGATCTGATCTTAAGCATTTGATTTTCTTACCGGTTTCATTTTCAACCATTGCTTTGAATAGTTTGAACTTTCCAAGTGCTTCTGATTTTTCTATGAGAAAAGTAACCCAACACATTCTAGAATAGTCATCAATGATTAGCATGAAATACCTATCACCTTGTAAGCTTTTAGTTCTAGTTGGACCACATAAATCAGTGTGAATCAAGTCAAGAGCATTATTAGATTTTTCTGGAATACTTTTGAAACTAGCTCTAACTTGTTTTCCAAATTGACATTCCTTACATATTGTATTCCGAGGTTTGACAATTTTAGGTAGATCTCTAATTGCCTTAGTAGTACTGATTTTTACCATGCAGTCAAAGTTTACATGACAGAGTCTCTTATGCCATAACCAACTTTCATCTATATGTGCAATCAAGCATGTCTTTTCACTGTTATTCAAATGAAAGATATTACCTCTAGTCTGATTACCGGTTGCAATTTCCAAACCAGTTATATTCATGATTTTGCATTTTGCATTTTTAATTGTAACTGAAATTCTTTCTCAACTAATTGACCAACACTTAAAAGATTATGCTTTAATCCTTCAACATAGTAGACATTGTCAGTGTTATGCTTACCATCAAGAGATATTGTACCCTTACCTTTGATTGAATAGGCTCTGTCATTTCCAAATCTTACTAAACCTCCATTGTATTCTTGAAAGTTCAAGAATTTACCTTTGTCTCCTGTCATATGATGTGAGCATCCTGAATCAATGATCCATTTATCCTTTACTTCAACTTTAGCTGCTAGGGCTTGTTCTACCGGTTGAATGGTAGGTGCCAGTTAATCTTCTGTTATAGCAACAAAAACCCATCCATTGTCTGTCAGATCCTCATCAGAATCATCAGTCACACCTTCATCAACAATGTAATAAGATTTGTCTTTGTTTTTCTTAAATTTGTATCTCTGATATTCAGGATTAGGCTTGTATGTCCTTCTAGCTTCTTCTCTTAGTCTAGCATGTCTATCAGGGCATCTCGAAGCCATATGACCAATCTTATTGCAGTTAAAACATTTAAGGGTGCTTTACCTTCATACTTACTTCCAATTGGACCTTTAGGCATTTTCCTTGCAAATAGTGCTTCAAGTTCTTCAAGTTCTTCCTTTTCTTTGTTGCTTTCTTCAAGTTCTCTTGCATAAAAGGCTTTCCAATCAGATTTGTCAAATGATGGAGTAGATGATGTTGATGCTTTAAAGGCTAAATCTGTCTTTATAGTAGCAACAGGACCAAATTCTTCAATTTCAAAAGCTGAAAGTTTCCCAATCAATGTATCCCTAGTTACTGATGTATTAGGCATTGTTCTTAACTCATTTATAGCAGTAACCTTCATTTTATATGCCGGTGGCAATCCTCTTAAGATTTTTGAAACAATTTCATCCTCACTTAAGGTTCCTCCACAACATTTAATACCCAAAACAATTTCATTTACTCTTTCCATAAAAGCAGAAATCCTTTCATCTTCTTCCATTTTCATATGTTCATACCTGACCCAGAAGCTTTCAAGTTTTACAATTTTGACTGTGGAATCTCTTTCATTCAATGTTTCCAAATGATCCCAAATATCTTTAGCAGTAGACCTATCTGATAATCCCATGATTTGTTGATCTGATAATGCGCTCAAAAGTGCTTCTCTTGCTTTACAATCATTTTCCTCATCTTTAGCCAAGGTAGTTGGACTGGGCTGACCAGGTACAACAACAGTGTAACCTTTCTTTGTAGCTTCCCAGACATCTTTACCAATGCAATTTAGATGTGTCTCCATTCTGATCTTCCATATGCCATAGTTGGTTCCATCAAGTTTAAGACTGTCTTTCCTGAAATAATTAGTAGACATTGGATCTCCTCAAGTTGTTAAACTTGTGCAAAAGAGGACTAAGCTCTGATACCAATTGTTAGGTCCCAGAGACAACTGAGAGGGGGGGGGTGAATCAGTTGTCAACTAATTTCAAACCAAAAACCACTTAACCAACTTAATGCTTAATACCGGTCAACCAGTTAAGTATGCCAATAGACAGTTTTAACAATTAATTGCTATACTGGTAAAGATTAATGCATGAAACATAAACACAAAGTCATCCACAACACATGACACCAATATTTGTACGTGGAAACCCTGTAAGGGGAAAAACCATGGTGGGAAACCTTACCCACAATCAAATGATACTACTGCAGATAGTAAGTGTACATAAATGGGATCTGCACATGCAGAAAGGCCAACAACCTAGAGCCCACTGCTCAATCACAAAATGGGAGTCACATTGACTACAGTTGGATGGTTAAATCCAATAAGAATGTACTGCACAAAATAGCATCTTCATATGTTGGATTCAGTACCAGTGTAATGCCGATATGTTTTCACAAAAACCTAGCTTCACCTTCAAATGATGTCTTCATGTATAGCTCTGCTTAATCTTGCATATACCTTCACACAATTCTTTTTCGCATTCCACATTCGATCTTACAAATAAGATCTTACATTTATACCATAACCTAAGACCAATTTTAGTAGGTCGGCTCTACAAGATATTATAATAAAAATATCTGATGCAATAACCGATTAAACATGTCGAGTGAATGCATTTACAACAATAATTAATCATTTCCTTAGCGTGCCATGTTGATCTGGAAAAGATAAACTTGCCGGTGTAACCCTAGGTAACCCTGGACCTATTTGCTGGCAAAAGCAAATATGCAAATATGAATATACCAATGATTAATTCATTAAGATAAGATGTCCACATGATGTCTTCGATATTACCAAGTGTATTCCATATCATTTCAAGTGTCGATGATCATTAAATCTTGTCGGTGAACTATATACCAGTAACTGTGCAGTAGTTACTTGCTTGCTGGTGAATGCTGCTGGGTCTCCAAAGTGCTAGTGTTTTAGTAGGTGTTGACATCAATGACAAAACCATACCAAAATGCCAACAAAGCTATCAAATTGATTGTCCAGTGTAGAAAGTTGATCTAAAGAAACCCTAGTTAAAGCCTCTTCTTCATCATAGGATCCATCAATAGGCACATGATTAGGATGGGAAAAATTAGCATGATCCTCATTAAAGAAGTCACCCAAATTAGGCTCCCTCTCCTCGGTAATTAAACCTTGGGAAGCCTTAATTCTAATGCTATGTCTAACGAGGATAGGATAGGTAGGACTAATAGTGGTAAAACTCATGCACTAGAGGGAAAATTTGAATTTTGAATTGTAGAACAAAGCTTACAAAATTGAGTAATGCAAAATTTTAAGAAAATAATGACTACACAATTTGAACTGTGTTGGGGGAAGAGGATGACACAATTTCCAAAAAGGAAAAGAAATTGGAATTTTAAAATTAGGGCCAAGGGAAGACCACTTAATTTTAAAATTGGAATTTTTTGAAATCAGGGCAGACTATAATTAACCTCTTAATTTTAAGAAAATTCTTGAAAGTTGTAATGTTGAATTTTAAAAGTATTTTCGATTCTAGAGGGATCAAAAAATGATAAAATCAACTAATCTTCTGGATTTAGGCTATTAAATACAGTCATAACAGTCTCCAGAAATTTTGGGAAAAATTCGAGGATCGTGGCGGAAATGCACATGGTTCGACCAACTTTTTTCAAAATTTTCAGGGATGGATATTACAATGATTTTAAAGCTAACCCCCCAAAAATGGCGAATTTTACGATCTCTAGATGGACGAAATGAAGACACAAATGTGAAAATAGGACCCTATTACAGTTTTGAAGAAAAAGAGGAATTGAATTGCAATTTTGAAAAGGGTCAAACCTAATGGATAGGGACACCTTAGAAATCTGAATGTAACTGAAATTGATTTGAAATTCACACAAAATCCAATTAATTTTTAAAAATTAGGGTTTGATGACCTAACCACTTAATTTTGAAATTTGAATTTTGGGAAAAGAGGGGAAATTGAAAAATTGAATTGTAGAATTGAAGACAAATCTGAGAACAATCAGAAATCTAAACATAAAATGGAAATCCAATTTTTGCACAAGTTCAAGATGATTTTTGTAAATTAGGGTTTTAACAAGTAACCTCTTAATTTTGTAAATTTTAATTGCAAATTGAACAAGACAATGAGGAAATTGAATTTGACAAACAAAGCAATTTTCAAATCTAAAATAACCACAAGCAATTTTTTACAAATCACAAGTTCAATTTTAATTTTTAAAACTAGGGTTTTTAATGAATTAACCACTAAGTTTGCAGAAATTTGAAACTTGTAAATGAAAAATATGCAATTGTGTTCAAAGGAAAGCATGTAAGATGTCGTGTTCACCAAAATGTAATGGTGGGAAAATGATGAGTGATAGATCAAGAGGAAAACTAACCCTTTCTCTCAAAGAGAGATGAGAGTTTCACTATTGATTATCCTTCAAGAACTTTTCACCTTTATATTAGGAAGATAAGGGATAATTCACTAGATTCAATTTCCACACAAAGATGATATATTGAATTCTAAATGAATTAAGAGTGTTAGGATGATCCCTTCTTCCTTTGTTTGATTTGGAAATGAATTGATTAGATTATATAGTATACAAGTGACAAAGAATTGATTATAACTTGAGATCGAAATATGGGATGAAGTTGTGCACTTGGATTTGGTAGTAAAATATCGAGACAAAGTCGCCCTGCAAATTTGATGAAAAATTTGTCTGGACCGTGGCGAGAGTGTACATGGTCCTCTGAAAAATCTGCAAACGGAAAGGGCTTTTCCGCCTCTGCAAATGAAGCTCGAATCCAAAAGTACAGCTGTGTACCTACAACCTACAAAAAAAAAAAGAGAGGGAAATGTGTTGGGATTGAGGGTTTGCCTTTAGGTCAAACCCCAGTTTTGGAATTAACCAAATAATGAAAGAAAGTACTGGCAAGTAGATGTAAATGAAAGATTGAATTGTAAATCACCTCAAGGGAGGTTGTAGTAGCAATGTTGATAGAAATGATTGTGTGAAATTTTATGTTGAAAGGGATCTCCTCTTCAATGGTTGAATCCTCAACTTGAATGCAACACCTAGCCTTGAAGGGAGACTTGAGAATGCTCAATGCTAGAAAAGAATTCTTGAATGCTTGAATGCTTCATCGCTTATGCAACTTGAATCTCTCCAACTTTGACCTATCCAAATGAGAGAGTGAATGCCCCCTTAAATAAATTTTTGGAGTATTTGAATTTCGTCATGGGCCGACATCGGGGAGGTTTCCCGCCTGAGGTACAACCCACAAGACATGCTCTAAGAAGGGTCCTGCCCTAAAATAAGGCAGGGACAAGGGTGCCATGCCCCTGTCCTTGGAGGACAAGGGTGCCACACTCTTGTCTAAGGGGGATAGTGGCGCCACGCCCATGTCCTACCCCTTTTTTTAGGGCAAAATGCAGCCGGGGTGATGCAGAGGCCAAGGAAGAAGCTATTTTCACAAGCCGAGCACTCTCTGGTCTCCAATCAGGCTAGAGGATTTGAGTTCGCATGCATGAGGACCCTAATGTAGTCATAAATTGCTAGAGTCACAATTTTATGACACTATAATAAGTATACCCTGAAGTGAGGTTACAAGTAACTGGAGTTTCCCTTCACTGTTGAGGAGTTTTTCTTTCCACCCTACCAACTTATTTTGCAATCTTTCTAAAATTGAATTCCAAAGGGTCAGACTCACATCCTTGACAGTTAGAGGAAGGCCAAGGTATGTTCCAAGAAGGACCACACACTAACAGCCAAGGATGGCTTTGATTTTAATCTACAAGTCCTCCTTAGTGTTAAAAAGGTATAACTTGCTTTTTCATAGTTGATATGCTGCCCTGAAGCCTTAGAATAACCAATAAGAAAGACTCTCCATTCTCTAGCTTCAATCACTAAAGCCCTTCCGAATAGTATGGTATCATCCACAAACTACTACAAAACAATAGGAGGGATGGTGGAGGCTACTTTAAAACTTAAAGTTGTTGGCCATTTGGTGGAATTGATTATGTGTTGCATTGATGTTTTGTCATTGATGCCAACACTAGCTATTTGGATGCTTTACCGGCACCCTTCTGGTCCCGGTAGGTTGAGTAGTTTTTGGTTAGCTTGGATCCGGCATGATCCGGTAGTCTCCGGTATAGTCTGATGATGGAATCAGCTTGTTCATGATACTTATACTCCTATTTGGTCAGTTGGTTTTGGTCTAGTAATCGGTTGATATCCTGCTTGCTTAGAAGATTGGTTTTCTGGTTCCGGTGAGGGTTTCACCGATAGAGCTTTTGGTGGAGATCTTTGATGAATTGCATAAGTGGTGTTGGTGTAGCTTTTGGCAGAGTTTCACGATGTTGTTGTTGATCATGTTTGAGACTTGGCAGATTGAGATCATTGTTGTGGCGTATGGAACTATACTTGGTCCCAGTAGATCTAAGTTATAGATCGACTATAATGTAACGTGTGGATAGGACCTATTAATGTATTTTTGAGATGTCTTATGTGTTGATATTATTTGTTTGGTCTAAGGTCAACATGGTTTGTAATTATGAAATTGGTTTATTATCTGGTGGCCGACTTGATTGTTTAGGGTCGAGGGTTTGTATATATAGATGTAAGATCTCATTGTAGATTATCATGGTTATTGTTAAAGGTCATGGTCAAGGAATGTAATGTGTGAATAATGTAATATCATTCAGGCAGAGGAGTTGGTCGATCATTGGAGATCGAATTACAACAGGAAATTAAACTGTCATATATATATATATATATATATATATATATATTGATTTCACAAAGAATCAAATTATCAGAGAGGATTATATATATATATTTTAAGATGAAATTATATATATTTACAGGAATAAGATTTCAAGAGAGGGAGTTTTAGGAAAATTATCTATATTTATGTTTGAGATAAATATCTCAAAAACAAAGATTTGAGTTCCAACAAGATCTTTTTTTTCCACAAAGCATGAGATTTTTCTAAAAGGCATCTACTTATATCATTCTACTCCTAAGAATCTGATTTTTCCTTTTTAAGAAAAGATAACGTTAAAAAAAAAAGAAAAGAAAATTGCTTATGCATATTGAGAGAAAACTTTTGGTAAATCTTCTACATATATTTTCCATTATCAAAGAATTTTGGAAAGAATCAAAAAGGATATATTTAACTTAATCTATCTAAATAATTGAGAGAGGGTTATTTGAAAGAGAATTTATATTTAATTTAATCTATCTAAATTTTCATATAAAAAAAATCTAAAAGGAAGATAAGAATGATAATTCAAGATTCAAACTTGCAAATAAGCAAATGAAGTAGGAGAACCTGGATTGGACGAAGCACCTGTTGTCGAATTCATCCCAATCTTCCTGCTAACCTACTTCAATCCTTACTGGAGCTTCGTGAGAATTCTTCATCTAAACTTAAAAATCCTTTTATCCAACATGACTAATAAAATTCTTCTACTACTAACAAGAATAATCAAGAGCTTCAGAAAACTACTTTTCCATCCAAGGCTATGAACTCCCCCTTTTCAAAAATTTAGAACTCAATATATATAGAAGAGAGAGTCATTTTCCCACTACAAAGGAATTAATTGATTTCCATATTCTTTTTCCCAAAATAATTTCATGCAAAATGATTAATTGTCATAGTGGGGGTTACATGCAAAAAAATTGAATTTGAGATTCTCTTCTAGAACCCTCTTATTTCCTCCTACAACATGTGCTAAATAACATATTAAGAAAATAAATAATTTCTAAATTAATTTATTGCAAAAATGATTGTTGTCATAGTGGGGGTTATATTTGACCATGCATTTAAAATTCGAATTTGAATTCTCCTCCATTTTATCAAAAATAAATTTTGTAACTCCTTTGTCATAAAAAGAACTAATATGAATAGAATTATTCTTGTCATAGAATAATTTATAACTCCCATGTCATATATTTGCTAAATATAATATTTATTCCTTGATATTTTGAATTTGAAAATTGTTTTTCTAGAATCTTCTTATTTCTCCTACACCATGTGCTCAATTAGAATTTTGAGGAAATAAATAATTTCCAAGTAAATTATGACCTCACGAGTTTGTCACCACTATTTAATTCTTCTTCTTATTTAAAAACTTCAAACTCATTTCAATTTATCTTTTATTTCTAACATTACTCATAAAATTAATATTATAATAGTAGTAGTAGTAGTAGTAATAATAATAATAATAATAATAATAATAATAATAATAATAATAATAATAATAGCAAGTCATATCAAGTTCCAAAAAGAGGGTTATGATGTCCAGTCCACACACACACACACACGATAGCATTTTATTTTGTTCAAAGGTTTTCAATTATGGATTTGTACTCATCGGTACCTGCAAAAATTGATTTGTTTTTCATCAGTTCTCTCAATGGCATTGAGGGTTTCATTTCAATGATCTTTCTCTGTTTATAATGCCCCTATATTATAGTGTGAACCTGACTCATTATAGTGTGAACTTGACTCCAGTTTCTTTGCTTCATTATAGTGTGAACTTGACTCTAGTTTCTTTGCTTCATTCAACTTAAGAACAACCTGCAATTATATAAAATATTCATGGATTACATAATCACGCTTTGCACTGAACATAACATATTTTCTGCACTGTTAAAATTATTAACAAGCATACAAATGATTTCATTTCAGTGATTTATCTCTATTTATAATGCCTATATGGTTATCATCATTTCGATGCCTATATAGTTTTTGTCTACATGTATTGGTATATATATAAAACTCTCTCTCTCTCTCTCTCTCTCTCTCTCTCTCTCTCACACACACACACACACACACACACACACACACACACACACACACATTTACATTTACATATACATATACATATACATAGATATACATATACATATACACATACATATATATATATATATATATATATACATATACATATATGTATATGTATATGTATATGTATATGTATACATTTAAATGTGCATATGGGCATGTGTATGTAGATGTAGATGTATATGTATATGTATATGTGTGTGTGTGTGTGTATATGCATGTATGTATGTATGTATGTATGTATGTATCGATTTTATATGTATATGTATACATATATATACTTCCATTCATTGAAGCCAACGTAAAAAAAAGATCTTGCTTGTGTTTATGGTAAAAATGGAATAACAATATTGAAAGACTGAATAGATTCAACCACGAAACCTTGCCCTAACAACAACAAAGATCCACCATAACATATGAAGATTACCTAAGACAATGTAAATCAAATGAAATCACAAAGATTATACCATCACATGTCCAATAGGGTTTGGATCTCCATTCTTCCTATCTCCATTGATCCTGCTAGATATATTTGCTCTCAAATTTTATGTGTGCACAAGAGCTCACACAAAGAACGAAAATGTGGTTGCATGTAGGCCTGATCGCATATGAAAGTTTGAAAGCTAGAATGCTTGAGAGTGCTAGTAGTTGAATTGAATAGGGTTGATAATGAAGGAAGAATTTCCTTATATAGAAGACACTATAAGAAATGGAGGGATAAGATTGAGAGGTGTAAAAGATTAATGGTCGGCTAAGATTAGAGGGTAGGTAAAAGAAATAAGAAAATAATGAGAGGGTAGGTAAAAGAAATAAGAAAATAATGAGAGGGTAGGTAGTGTAGGAATTAAGAGATGAATGACATGTGTCATAGGTAGAAAAGGCTAATGAATTAATTAAATAAATAAATATTTATTTAATTAATAGAGGAAGTGGGATAAATTAAATAAATAAAATATTTATTAATTTAGGAAAAGGATAATTTAAATAAATAAATAAATTTATTTAAATGAGAAATAAGGCTAGAAGAGGATAAATGCATTAATTAAATAAATAAAGATTTATTTAATTAATAGAAGAATTAGGCTTAAAATAATTAAATAAATAAAGATATTTATTTAATTAGACAGGACAACTTTAGGTGTCTACAACTTGCATTGAAGGATTGCATATGATATATGAGATGACCGATTGTTTCCCACAACAATTCAAATTTGAAAATCAACTACCACAAATGAATGCATTCATGTTCCACATTGAATTATTTTATAAGACAAAATTTTCCATGTCACTTTCACTACAATCCAATTCATTGAATATTTATAAGCTCTGCAAATTCCCTCTACACATTCCTTATGTAACTATTTATATGCATTTTGTATGTATGTTATATATATGCATATGCATATGTATGTATATGTGCATTTGTCGAATTCTATGTATATGTTCATATGTATTTAGATGGATATGTATATGTATGTACTTATGCATTTGAATATGTATGTATGAATGTGTGTAAGGATTGTATGCATGTTGTGAAATGTTGAAGACGGTCAAAAAGTTGTTGTGCATGCAATAATGTATGGATGATTTGTTGTGACAACGTTACTACCCCCGATTATTACATTTTTTGCAGGCATGCTAGAGCATCAAGGGAAGAACCATACTTGTGGAATATCATTATACCAATGTAAATGTGTTTGTTAACACACTTTAATTATTTGGGAGATTATGCCTTTTATGCTTACATTTTTTTATTAATTTGTGTATTATTGTATGTTATATAGAAATGAGTTGTATTGCATTTTGTTGTGATTGTTGTGGCAGGAATCTAGAGACATGATAAGGAGTTGTATAGAAGACAACAAGCCTTCCTCTCAAGTAAAGCCTTTATGACCTTATTTTGACAATGACCTAGTAGACACTGTAATTTGTGAATTATTTATGTTTCAATCTTCTCATTGTAGATTGTTTATATATAATGCCTGTGATTCAACACTTATGTATATATATATATATGTATGTATATATATACATATATACATATATATCTATATACATATATACATACATATATATGTATATGTATATGTATATGTATATATGTATATATGTATATAGATATATATGTATATATGTATATATATACATCTATATATATGTATAGGGGGGCAACTATAACTATAACGTAGGGGGGTGGGGGGGGGCACCTCGACCCCCTCGACAACCAATGTTGGGTGGGGGGGAGAGGGGAGACGGAGAGGGACTGCCTTCCTTTATCCACAACACAAGCCCACAGAGTAGAACTCTACCTCTCAGAAGCCCCTCCCGAAG